>NC_045438.1:127532340-127590026 GCF_002776525.5 Piliocolobus tephrosceles
AAAAAAAAAAAAAAAAAAAAAGACTGAATGTGAGTATAGACGGTTTCAATTCCCAACAAAAAATTTTATTTTTCTACACAAGCTATTGTGGGCAAAAGCAACTAGGGCAGTAGCTCTATGATGTTGCCCTGATGACCTTGCATGTGCCACCTAGGCCCCACTGGCAGACACTTGAACTACAGCTAATCTGAGGCACGGTAGAAGGTTCTGTGGCTCTCCCGGAACATAAGAAGATGGAGGCCTGTGACAAGATCTCTGAGTGATCTCCCTTTCTCCTCTGAAAGACAATTTCCCATCCTCTCCTGGGTTCAGAGACTCTGTCCTGCCCCCTCAGAATAGAGCTGCAGGCTATGAAACCACTTAGCTGCCTCTAGAATTGATTCCTTAGCAATGGGTATCTCACAACCCATATTGCAGTTGTTTGGCCCTTTCCGTTTTGGGTTGTGAGACAAGGAACACAAGGAGCTGGAACCTTTGGCTAATCGTCCTTACATAATCTTCCTTGTTTATGTAAGTAGTAAACTCATTGAATCTAATAGTGGCTCATTTTGTCTTTATCAGACAAATCTGTCAGGCCTTGACCTTGGCCATGTCTTGCCTTGTGTGAGCTTGACAAACGACAAAAGACAGACTAAGACAAGATATTTGCAACTTTCCATAAATTACTATCTAAACTCACCAAGTGGCCATTAAAAATGAAGAAACAGAAGCAAGGAAATCCTATAGAAAATGGTCAAAAATAGGTGACACATTGCAGTAAAAATCCATAAGCCTGAGAAGCCCATAAATAGATGTTTGACATTGTTAGTTATCAGAGAATTACTAAGTTAAAAACATAGAGCTGTCACTTTGAACTCATCTGACTGGCAAGCACACAGAATGTGGATGAGACCTGTTGTTGTGTTGATGAGAATTGGAGAAAGGGGGAAGCCTCGAGCCTGCTGGGGGGAAAGCAACATGACTCCGCATTCTGGAGAACAATCTAGAGCTTCTGTGAGGCATAAACACATGGATATCCCACACCCAATATCCCATTCCTGACATACGCTCTACTATGCTTACTATTTGTTACGTCCTGTTTAGGAAATGCTTTCCTACTCCAAGATCATGTTGTCTATATTTTCTTTTAGAAGCTATATTGTTTTCACCTTTATATTTAGGTTTATGACTCAAATTGAATTAATTTTGTGTATGGTGTGAGAGAGAGGTAAAAGCCCATTTGTATGTGTGTGTGTGGGTATCCAGTTGATTAGTACCATTTGATGGAAACACCATCCTTTCCCGACAAAGTCTCAGAGGCCCCTTTGTGGCAGTCAAGTGATTGTCAGTGTGTGGGTATGTCCCTGAACTTTCTATTCTGTTCTTTTCATTTATTTTACTTTATGCCAACTGGGCATGTACTCTAGAAAATTCTTACACGGTCCCTTCAAGAACATAAATTAAGATATTTATTTCAAATTTATGGTTTTTATATTTCTGTTCATGTAGGTGTGTGTGTTGTTTGTTTGGGCATAGTAAAGAGTTGAAACAACTTCCGGGTCCATCACTAAGGGGAATGGAAAAGCAAAATCCACTACTGTTCTTACATTGTAGGAGAACTTACATACTAGCAAAATAATCAAAGAATTAGATTCACATGTAGCAACAAAAAATAGTCACGGAAGAATGATATTTTGTGAAAACTTATAGAGTTAAAATTTTCAAAGATTTAACTTATACCTCTCATACAGACAAAATAAACACATCTTAAAATTTTATTCAATGTATAATCCATAACTCATACTCATTCAGAGGTTATAACTGGTTAAAAAAAAGCTGTCAAGATTCACAAATGTATGTGGAGTAAAGGAATGCTGAAATAAATTGCATGTGGAGAAGCACCAGTTTGGGTTCTTTTCCCCAACAGCCAGGGAAGGAAGATAGGAAAGAATTTGCTTGTCTATCCATAATCCACAGTTGTGAGAGTTGTTAAGATTGCTCTCGTAGAATCACATTCACATAACTTAGGGAAGAGAATGCAATAAACAATGCAGAGGTTTCAATTTAATTGCAGATTTTCCCTACAACAGAGTAAAATGTGTAAAAAAAAAAAAAAAAGCACACAAAATCAATTCTATATATTTTCAAAGGTATGCATACATGCAAGTAAGCATATGGAAAATTGATTGAAAAGATGTATATTAAATATAATGAAGAAGATGCTTATGAGGGAAGGGTAGGGAGGGGAGTTCAGGATGAAAGTGGGAAAGATTAAAAAAAACGCATTAGGCCAGGTGTGTAGCCGATGCCTATAATCTCAGCACTTTAGGAGGCCAAGGAGGGAGGATCACTTGAGCCCAGGAGTTCAAGACCAGCCTGGGTAACATAGCAAGACTCCATCTCTATACATAAAAATACACTTAAAAAAACACATGAAACCAAATGAGTGGTAAAGTGTTTCCTTTGATGACTGTGGGCTGTGAAATAAGGAGTCTGTCAACTCAGTTTTGTTACACTAAAATCTTTTGTGGGAAAAAACAAAAAAACCTAAAGCTAAAACAGAAACACAGCATGTTTGCATTTTTCTTTGTTTACAGTTGACCTTGCCATCTTTCAGGGGGTAGGTTTTCCTTTATAACATGAATGCAAGGATTGAGTTCCAGCCTGGGAGAGGAGCTGACTTGTTTGAAAGTGTCCAGTGTGTAGTGGTGGGGAGGATGGGATTCCACATCCGGCCTTCTGATGCCAAATGTCATGCTTTTTCCCTGCAAATTCAAGCGGGGGAAATGACTGAGTCAGGAGACAGGCAAGCACGTTTCACTCTAACTGAGATGAACTCAGTAAGTGGGCAGGCATGCGCTGGTGAGGGTCTCTAACAACTATGCAGGCAAAAGAGGTGGAAGCAAATGACTGATTCCCTTCAAGCACCAAAGAGGACTCTGGTCCTTGAAGAGCATCCTCTACCCAGAAAAGCCTGCCTTTGGTTCCCAAAGTAATCTTTTCGGATTTTACAAGGTTTTGAAAACTCTCAGTTTACAGGATGCTAAAATGGACCTGTGTTCACTTATGTGACTGCTGTTTAGGCTGAATTTTCCAAGCATTACTGAACTATTTGTAACAATGAAGATTTCTCAGGAATAGATAAAGAAGATTGATGGTAGTAAGAGTCATTTTCTTAAATACACTGAAGTTTCTAAGAAAAGTATGATAAATTCCGGAAGAGGAAAATAGGATTTATTCTCTGCATCTGTATCATTTGATGCCTTCAGTGTGATATGTCGCACATAGTGTCTGATGTACTGATTGCTGTAAATGAAAATGTGTTACTATAACGTTTATACTACAGAATAGGGTTTATTTGGTGTAACAAGGCAAATACTATGTTTTGACAAATAGCGTTTATTTGACATAACAAAGCAAATACTATATGTTTATTTTCACTTAATCATATTTGACTTTCACTGACAGCAAAAGAAACAACAAAACTTTTAAATTTTAACTATTGTGATATCAGTTTTGGCTGACAGTATTCAGGTAGACACTGTGAACTCACCATACATTCATTGCCACCTCTTTCTTTCTTCCCTTCCTTTCCTTCTGTTCATTTTCCTTCCTTTCCTTCTTCTTTCTCTTTCCTCCTTTCTCTTTCTTTCTTTCCTTTTTCTTTCTTTCTTTCCTTTCTCTTTCTTTCTTTCTCTCCTCTTTCTTTCCTTTCTCTTTCTTTCCTTCCTTTTCTTTCTTTTCCTTTTCTTTCTTTCTTTCCTTTCCTTTTCTTTTTTCTTTCTTCTTTCTCTCTCTTTCTTTTTTTGAGATGGAGTTTTATACTTTTGCTCAGGTTAGAGTACAGTGGTGTGATCATGGCTCTGCAGCCTTGACCTCCCAGGGCTCAGGTGATCCTCCCACCTCAGCCTCCTGAGTAGCTGGGACTATGGGCACACACCAATGCACTTGGTTATTATTATTTATTGCTTTTCATAGAGACATGGTTTCACCATGTTGGCCAGGCTTGTCTTGAACTCCTGGACTCAAGAGATCCACCCAGCTTAGCCTCCCAGAGTGCTAGAATTACAGGTGTGAGCCTCTATGAGTGGCTGCCACCTCTTTCTCATGGGTCTTTCTATAGTAAAAGGTCTACAAGATCATTTCTGATTCCTTTGCAGCTAGGGTTCCAGATATATTTTAGGTCCTACCCATTCAATGTATTTGTATGAGACTTAAATGTGGAAGTGAGCTGAATGGGAAGAGAGGCATCCATTGTACTGGTAGACTATGGGTGAGATGGAGGGGTTCTGCAGCCAGGGCTGTGCTGGCAGCTTCCAGATTTGGAAAGTTGCCTGATTTGGAAAGGGTGTTGACTGTGGCAAAGGCAGCGGTCCTTTAGTAGCCCATCCTGTGGCTTTAAGAGTCATGCCCAGAAGTTACATAGGATCTGATTCTGTAAAGCATTTCATGTTTGATTTTTAAAATCCCTTTCTACTTAAAATCCATAGCTTGGATTTTGTAGTTTGCAACTAAATCTTAACTAATGCAAGTCCCAAGAAAATATATGCTATCTGTCAGAGTGAGGTGGGAGGCCAGTGTGGAGCACATGCCAAAGGTATTGAAACCTTCTTTGAGGAATGAATCCCTCACACACATCAAGGGTAGAAAGTTGTGAGGAGTGTGAAGACTGGGGGAGGACTTTTGGAGATAGTTGGTGGTTGTGCTGTGACCCTGGGGGAGGAGAGGGTTGGATTCCTGCATCTTATCTCAAGCCTGGGGGGAGGCTTGAGATAGGGTCACAACTTGGAAAGATGTTGTGGTCCCTGCAGACAGGGAGATACCTTGTCTAAGGGGTATAAGAAGCTTGTATGATCATAGTGCCCCAAGCCCCAGCTCCTTTCCTCTGGGGTTGATGAATGGGACTTTTGCTGGCTTGAAGTGGGTACATCTAACGCCTGTGTTAGGGCATGGGAATAGAAATTGAAGGGAAGGTCATTCTGCCTGCTCAGGTTCAGGACCCCCTGGGCCTGCTTGGAGTGGGAGATAGTCCCTGATGTGGTCCAAGCCGGGTTCTCTGGAATCCACAAGAGAGGCATGAGCCTAGGGCCTCAGCTAATCCCAAAGTAATACTCTGCTTTCTTCTGTCCTCTGTGCAGCGATCCTCATTCAGACACAAGTTACGTTGAATCCAGAGTGTCTTTTAGGGTTGACTCTATTCAGGAAGTGCCATGTTCTGGAAGAGATAAAAGCTCTTCAGGGCCTTACCTAAGCCTATGTCCCTACTAGACACCCAGCTACTGCTTGAGAATGATGGGACAGCACACTCTGAACTTTCCATGCCATCTGTTCCACCTGGGTGACTTAATCTGAGCGGGAGACAGACCTCCAAGGTGTCTGGAACAATTTTTCTCCTTCTGCGACATATATAAAAGAAAGACAAAGGATCATTAGAGACTATTATTGGCAACTATGCTCTAATAAATTAAAAAACCCAGAAGAAACAGATAAATTTCTGGACACACACATCCTATCAGAATTGAACCAAGAAGTAGGAAACATGAATAGACAAATAACGAGTAACAAAATTGAATCAGTAATAAAAAAAAATCTGAACAAAGGAAAGCCCAGATGACTTCACTGCTAAATTATGTTGAAGTTTAAAGAAAACCTAATACCAATTCTCCTCGAACTACTCCAAAATATTGAGGGAGAAATAATTCTTACAAACTATTTCTGTGAGGCCAGCATAACCCTGATATCAAAATCAGATAAGGACATACCTATAAAGGAAAACTATAGGCCAATATTCCTGATGAGTTCATATGCAAAAATCCTCAGCAAAATACTAGGGATCCAAATCCAACAGGAAATCAAAAAGATTATACACCATGATCAAGTGGGATTCATTCCAGGGATGCAAGGATGGCTCAATATATGCAAACCAATAAATGTGATACATCAGATCAACAAAATGAAGGATAGAAACCATATGAACATCTCAACAGATGCAGGAAAAGCATTTGATAAATACAACAAGCCATCATGATGAAAAGTCTCAATAAATCAGGTATAGAAGGAAAGCGCCTCAACACAATAAGGCCCTATAATATAACCTTCAGTTAACATCATATTAAACAGGAAAAAGCTAAAAGCCTTTCCTCTAAGATTTGAAACAAGACAAGGATGCCCATTCTCACCATTCTAATTCAACATAGCACTAGAAGTCTTAGGCAGAGCAATTAGGCAACAGAAAGAAATAAAGGGCATCCAAATTGGAAAGAAGGAAATCAAATTGTCCCTGTATGCACATGACATGATTTCATATTCCGAAAAAGCTTAAGATTCTGCCAAAAAACTCTTAGAGCTGATAATTAAATTCACTAAAGTTGCAGGATATAAAATCAATATACAAAAGTCAGTAGTGTTCCTATACAAGAACAATAAAGTAGCTAAAATAAAATTTAAAAAGCAATATCATTTAAAGTAGTGACAAAAAATACCAAGAATAATTTAACCAAGTAGGAGAAAAAACTTTACAAGGAAAACTATAAAATACTGAGGAAAAGAATTGAAAAAGATACAAAATAATGGGAAAACATCCCATGTTTGTGAACTGGATGAATTAATATTGTTAAAATGATCATGCTACATAGAAATAGAAAAATAACCTAAAAATTCATGTGGAACCATAAAAGAACCCAAATTAGCAAAAGCTATTTTGAGCAAATCAATAAAGCTGAATTTTCAGATTTCAAAATATACTACAAAACTATAGTGACCAAAAGAGCATGGCACTGACATAAACGCGGACATATAGACTAATGGAACAGAATAGAGAACCAATAAATTAATACATGTATATACAGCCAACTGATTTTTAAGAACAGCATCATGAACTTGTTTTAGGGGAAGGGCAATCTCTTCAATAAATGGTCCTGGCAAAACTGGATATTAACATGCAGAAGAATAAATCTAGATTTCCATCTCTCACCCTGTCCAAAAATCAATTCAAATGGATTAAAGACCAAAGTGTAAGTCCTGAAACTATACAACTGCTAGAAAAAAAGAAGAAACTCTTCAAGATAATGATTTGTAAAAAAAGATTGTATGATAAGACTTCAAAACCACTGCATGAAAAGCAAAAATAAACAAAGGGGATCAGAACAAAATACAAAACTTCTGCACAGCAAAGGAAACAAGCAACGAAGTGGAAAGACAGCCTACAGAATGAAAGAAAATATTTGCAAACTACTCATTGGACAGGGGAATAATATCCAGAATATACAGGGAGCTCAAAAATCGCAACAGCAAAAACCCCAAAAAATCCAGTTTAAAAATGTGGAAATGATCTGTGCAGCATTTCATATATATACACATATATATGTATATATGTATAAATATATGAAATATACATATATATGTATATATAGCAAAATGTCAGATTTTTATTATTGTTGATGTCTTGTCTGAAAGGAAGATTTAGCTGCATAAACTACCCAAGTCTCCACCCTCCTGATGTATATCATAGCTTTTGGTTAAATCCATATTCATCATTTACAACCTTTCACTAGTATTTTGGGGGGCCGTTATCTCTTTATATTCTTCTTATTATTATTACACTTTAAGTTCTGGGATACATGTGCAGAACTTGCAGATTTGTTACATAGGTATACACGTGCCACGGTGATTTACTGCACCCATCAACCCGTCATCTACATTAGGTATTTCTCCTAATGCTATCCCTCCCCAGCCCCCCCAACCCCTGACAGGCCCCAGTGTGTGATGTTCCCCTCCCTGTGTCCATGTGTTCTCATTGTTCAACTCCCACTTATGAATGAGAACATGTGGTGTTTGGTATTCTGTTCCTGTGTTACTTTGCTGAGAATTGTGGTTTCCAGCTTCATCCATGTCCCTGCAAAGAACATGAACTCATCCTTTTTTATGGCTGCATAGTATTCCATGGTGTGTATGTGCCACATTTTCTTTATCCAGTCTATCATTGATGGACATTTGGGTTGGTTCCAAGTCTTTGCTATTGCAAACAGTGCTGCAATAAACATATGTATACATGTGTCTTTACAGTAGAATGATTTATAATCCTACATGTATGTAGCCGACAAACATATGAAAAAAGCTCATCATCATTGGTCATTAGAGAAATGCAATTCAAAACCACAATGAGATATCATCTCATGCCAGTCAGAATGGCGATCATTAAAAAGTCAGGAAACCACAGGATGTGGAGAAATAGGAACACTTTTACACTGTTGGTGGGAGTGTAAATTAGTTCAACCATTGTGGAAGACAGTGTGGCAATTCCTCAAGGATCTAGAACCAGAAATACCATTTGATCCAGCAATCCCTTTTACTAGTATTTTTACAAGTGTTTGTCACAGCTGAACTATGAAGATTGGTGGATTATGTTTTATTTTTCATCATTATTTGGTTTCCTTAAAAAAAAACCTTTTAGTTTCAGGTGTTCATGTGCAGGGTTTTTAGTTAGGTAAATTGTGTGTCATAGGGGTTTGGTATATGGATTATTTTGTCATCCAGATAATAAGCATAGTACCCAATAGGTAGATTTTCACTCTTCACCTTCCACCCACCCTCCATCCTCAAGTAGGCCCCACTGTCTGTGGGTCTTTTCTTTGTGTTCATGTGTATTCAACGTTTAACTCCCACTTGTAGGTGAGAACACGTGGTATTTGGTTTTTGTTTATCCATTAGTTCACTTAAGATAATGGGCTCCAGATTCATCCATGTTGCTGTAAAGGACATGATCTCTTTCTTTTGCATGGCTGTGTGGCATTCCATGGTGTCTATGTACCAGATTTTCTTTATCCATTCTACCATTGATGAACATTCAGGTTGAGTCCATGTCTTTTCTATTGTGAATAGTGCTGTAATGAACATACATGTCATGCATGTGTCGTGCACGTGGTAGAACAATTTATATTCTTTTGGGTACATATCCAGTAATGGGATTTCTGGGTCATATGGTAGTTCTAAGTTCTTTGAGAAATCATCAAATTGCTTTCTGCAATGGTTGCAATAACTTACATTCCCACCAGCAGTGTATACACATTCCCTTTTCTCTACAATGTCGCCAGCGTTTGTGATTTTTTGACTTTTTAATAATAGCCATTTTTACTGGTGGGAGATAGCATTTAATTGTGGTTTTGATTTGCATTTCTCTAATGATTAGTGATGTTGAGCATTTTTTGTCATATGCTTGTTAGCCACATGTATGTCTTCTTTTGAGAAGTGTCTATTCATGTCCTTTGCCCACTTTTTAAGGAGGTTGTTTTTTGTTAATTTGTTAAGCTCCTTATAGATTCTGGACATTAGACCTTTGTTGGTTACATTCGTTGGCAAATATTATCTCCCATTCTGTAGGTTGTCTATTTAATCTGTTGATAGTTTCTTTTGCTGTATAGAAACTGTTTAGTTTAATTAGGTATCATTTTTGTTTTTGTCTCAATTGCTTTCAGTGTCTTTGTCATGAAATCTTTGCTCTGGCCTATGTCCAGCATGGTATTACCTAGATTATCTGCCAAGGTTTTTATAGCTTTAGGTTTTACATTTAAGTCTCCCATCCCTCTTGAGTTGATTCTTGTATATGACGTAAGGAAGGTGTCCAGTGTTGATCTCCTGCATATGGCTAGCCAGTTACCCAGCACTGTTTACTGGATAGGGAGTCCTTTCTACATTGCATGTTTTTGTCAACTTTGTTGAAGATCAGATGGTTATGTGTGTGCAGTTTTATTTCTGAGCACTCTATTCTGCTCCATTGGTCTACATGTCTGTTTTTGTACCAATACCATGCTGCTTTGGTAACTGTAGCCTTATAGTATAGTTCGAAGTTGGGTAATGTGATGTCTCCAGCTTTGTTCTTTTTGTCTAGAATTGCCTTGGTTGTTTAGGCTCTGCATTGGTTCCATATGAATTTTAGAGTTTTTTTTTTTTTTCTAATCCTGTGAAGAATATCATTGGCAGTTTGATAGGAATAGCATTGAATTTGTACATTTCTTTGGGCAGCATGGCCATTTTAACAATATTGATTCTTCCTATCCCTGAGAATGAAATATTTTTCCAATTATTTGTGTCATCTCTGATTTCTTTGTGAAGTGCTTTGTAATTCTTTTCTTTCTCAGAGATTTTTCACCTCACTGGTTAGCTGTGTTCCTAGGTATTTTATTCTCTTTGTGGCTATTGTGAGTGGATTTATGTTCTTGATTTGGCTCTCAGCTTGGGCATTGTTGGTGTATAGAAATGCTACTGATTTTTGTACATTGATTTTGTATCTTGAAATTTTGCTGAAGTTGTTTGTCAGATCTAGGGGCTTTTGGGCAGAGAATATGGCTTTTTAAAGGTATAGAATAATAACATTTGCAAATAGAGATAGTTTGACTCCCTTTTTTCCTATTTGAATGCCTTTTATTTCTTTCTCTTGCCTGATTGCTCTGACTAGGACTTCCAGTACTATGTTGAATAGGAGTGGTGAGAGTGGGCATCTTTCTATTTTTCTTGTTCTGAAGGGGAATGCTTCCAGCTTTTGCCCCTTCAGTATGATGCTGGCTATGGGTTTGTCAGAGACGACTCTTTTTATTTTGATGTATGTCCCTTCAATGTCTAGTTTGTTTAGGGTTTTTAACATGAAAAGAATGTTGAATTTTATTGAAAGCCTCTTCTGCATCTATTGAGATAATCATGTAGTTTCTGTTGTTAGTTTTGTTTATGTGATGAATTGTATTTATTGATTTGCATATTAAGCCAATCTTACATCCCAAGGGTGTTTTTGGTAAAGACAGGGTTTCCTCATGTTACCCAGGCTGGTCTTGAACTCCTGAGCTCAGGTGATTCACCTGATAGGTATTTTATTACTGATTCAATTTTAGAACTCATTATTGGTCTGTTCAGGAATTCAATTTCTTCCTGTTTCAATCTTGGGAGGTAGTATGTTTTGAGGAATTTATCAATTTCTTCTAGCTTTGCTAGTTTGTGCACACAGAGGTGTTCATAGTAGTCTCTGAGGGTTTTTGTATTTCTGTGGGATCAGTGGTAATGTCCCCTTTGTCATTTCTGATTCTGTTTACTTAGATTGTCTCTCTTTTTTCTTTATTAGTCTAGCTAGTGGTCTACCAATCTTAATTATTGTTTCAAAAAACCAACTTCTTGTATCCTTTAACAAATCTCTGCCTAACCTCCTTACCCTTTTCATCACCATTTTCAGCCTCTAGTAACCTCTATTCTACTCTTTACTCCAAGAAATCAGCATTTTTAGCTTTCACATGTGACAACATGCTGCATTTTACTTTCTGTTCCTATTTCATTTAACATAATGCCTTCCAAGCTCATCCATACTACTGCAAATGACAGATTTGTTCATCTTTTGTATGGTCTTTTGCATCTCAATTTCCTTCAGTTCAGCTCTGATTTTGGTTATTTCTTGTCTTCTGCTATCTTTGGGGATGGTTTGCTTTTATTTTTCTAGTGTCTCTAGGTGTGATGTTAGGTTGTTAATTTGAGATCCTTCTAACTTTTTGATGTTGGTGTTTAGCACTATAAACTTCTTTCTTAACAACGCTTTAGCTGGTTTAACATATCAGCAATTCTGGTATATCTTTGTTATCATTAGATTTAAAGACTTCCCTGATTTCTGCATCAATTTCATTGATTACCCAAAAGTCATTCAAGAGCAGGTTGTTGAATTTCCATGAAATTGTATGGTTTTGAGTGATGTTATTAGTACTGATTTCTATTTTTATTGCCCTGTGGTCTGAGAGTGTAGTTGGTATAATTTCAGTTTTTTTGAATTTGCTGATAATTGTTTTAAGTTCAATTGTGTGGTCAGTTTTAGAGTATGCACCATGGGCAGATGAGAAGAATGTATACTGTGTTGTTTTGGGGTAGAGAGTTCTGTATATATCTGTTAGGTCCATTTGATCAAATGTTAAATTCAGGTCTCAAATATCTTTGTTAGTTTTCTGCCTCAATAATCTGTCTAATACTGTCAGTAGGGTGTTTAAGTCTCCCACTATTACTGTGTGGTTATCTAAATCTGCTTATAGGTCTCTAAGAACTTCTCTTAAGAATCTGGGTGCTCCTGTGTTGGCCACATACATATTTAGGGTGGTTAGGTCTTCTTCTGGAACTGAACCCTTTACCATTAGGTAATGGCCATTTTTGTCGTTTTTGATTGTTGTTGGTTTAAAGTCTCTTTTGTCTGAAATTAGAATAGCAACCACTGCTTTTTTTGTTTTCCATTTGCTTCGTAGATTTTTCTCCATCCCTTTACTTTGAGCCTATGGGTATCACTGCATGTGAGATGGGTCTCTTAAAGACAGCATACAGTGGGTCTTGCTTCTTTATCCAACTTGCCACTCTGAACAGACATTTCTTAAAAGAAGACATATAGATGGTAGATAAATAAACAAAAAATGACTTGACATCACTAATCATTAGGGAAATGCAAATCATAACCATAATATGATATCTTCTCTGTCAGGTTAGAATGGCTATTATCAAAAAAAAAAAAAAACAAATAAAAAAAATTTAAAAAATAACAAATGCTAACAAGAATGTGGAGGAAAGAAACTCTTTATACACTGTTGATTGGAATGTATACTAGTACAGACTCTGTGGATAACAGTATGGAAGTAACACAAAAATCTACAAATGGAACTACCATATGATCTAGCAATCCCACTACTGAGTATGTACTCAAAGGAAGGGAAATCAGCAATATCTACACCACCACGTTTATTGCAGGACTAGTCACAATAGCCAAGATAGGGAATTAACCCAAATGAAAAACGAATGGATAAACAAAATGTGGCATAAATGTGCAATGAAATACTATTCAGCCATAAAAGAATAAAATCCGTCATTTGCAGTAATATGGATGAGCCTGGAAGGTATTATGTTAAATGAAATAGGGAGGAACAGAAAGTAAAGTGCAGCATGTTGTCACTCACATGTGAAAGCTAAAAATGCTGATTTCTTGGAGTAAAGACTAGAATAGAGGTTACCAGAGGCTGAGAATGGTGAGGAAAAGGGTAAGGGGGTTAGGCAGAGATTTGTTAAAGGATACAAAATTACATCTAGAGAGGAAGAATAAGGTCTAGTGTTCTATACCACTGTTGAATGACTATAGTTACAATCATATATATTTTAAAATAGCTAGAGAGAAAATATTGAATGTTCTTAACACAAAGAAATGATAAATGTTTGAGATGAAGAATGTGCTAATTAACCTGATCTGATCACGCTACACTGTATGTATCAAAACATCACTACGTACTCCATAAATATGTACAATAATCATGTCTTAATTACAAAAAAAAGTAAAAAGTAAAGAGTAAATTAATCAGAGTTGAATAAGAAACATTCAGTCCCTCAGTCACACTTGCCACATGACATGTGCTCAACAATCACACATGGCTACTGGCTTCGATGATTGACAGGGAGAGAGAACATTTCCACTATCACAGAAAATTATGTAGGATGATGCTTCTTCATAGACTTTTGCTTCAGTAAAACTGGTCAGCTAACAAAGTGTTCAGTTCCTCATTACAAATTTAGCTTCTTATTGATACAGATTAAACATCTTATAGTACAATATGCTTTGACACCTAAGTATTTTGGCTGATAGTTTCCATTTATTTAAAGCAGTTTTTTTGAATGAAAGAGAAAAAAACACATTTTAAATATTTATTCTCAAGGAAACAGTTTCTATGTTTTTAGTGCCTCAGTCCCATTGCCCTTTACCCCGAGTCTCCTCCACAAGGGTCTTGTCTTCGGCCTGCCAGTGCAGGTCATTTGGATGGATGATGGGCACTGTCAGGGAGGCAAAACTTCCTCTGCCTTCTTAGGATCTTCATCTAAGGGCCCAAGATCAACTTCTCCACCTGGAAGGCAGTTGGGGTGTCAGGCACAATGTGACTTGTGGCCACACCACGAACTCATATGGAACTTGTCTGGTCTTGGGATCTTGTGCCTGGAAATAGCCTGAGGTGGCTCAGGAAGCAGAGAAAGGGTGCCAGACCATTCTCCGGCAGGGAACAGGACCTAAGGCTCCAGGGCTGGAAGGAGACAAAGGGGCAGCCTCGCTGGAGGGACATTAGTGTCTCCACTTAGACCCAACTCTTTCCCTGTGCAGTTCCATGTTTACCCATCAGCCTCCATCAGCAAAGTTGCTGCCCCAGTATTTGGTACCTGCTTCTTCCAGAGAAATAAAGTTAGTTTCTATTTCATGTTTTTTTAAAAATCTATTCTCTTTGTCATTTTCAAGTGTATAATTCATAGTTATGAATTATAGATCTATACCATAGATCTCTTTAACTTATTTTTTCTGTCTAACTTAAATTGTGTTTCTTCAAAAATACCTACCCAGTCTGTCCAATCCCCAGCCTCTGCTAATGCTATTCTACTCTGTTTCTGTGGTAGATTTTATTAATTGAAGTCCTTACTTCATTCAGATTTCCCTGGCTTTTACCTCATGTACTTTCTGTGCTCCAGGATCCCACCTAGGACACCACATTGCTTTTAGTCTTCATGTCTGCTTAGGCTCCTCTTATCTGTGGCAGATTCTGAGAATTATTTCTTAGTTTTGATGACCTTGACAGTTTAGAGGAATGCTGCTCAGGTATTTTGTAGAATGTCCCTCATGTGGAATTTGTTTGATGTTTTTCTCCTGGGGCTAGTGGCTTTGGGGAAGGAGTCTGCACAGCTAATTGCCCTGTCATCACATCAAGTCAATGACACATTCTAACAACCAGAGTTATCCCTGTGGTTCTGCATCTTGGTTGCCTGGCTGCCACAGTAAGTGTGAGGTTTCTCCCTTCTCCTTCTTCCCCATGCTGT
Source organism: Piliocolobus tephrosceles (assembly GCF_002776525.5). Taxonomy (NCBI): domain Eukaryota; kingdom Metazoa; phylum Chordata; class Mammalia; order Primates; family Cercopithecidae; genus Piliocolobus; species Piliocolobus tephrosceles. Next base: position 127,547,167 of record NC_045438.1, read on the forward strand.
CCTCTGGAGGAAAGTCACCTGCACAGCCCACGCTTTAGCAGTGGGAATTTACGCTCCCCCTTGAGAGCAGAACCTGTAAGAGTTGTTTGCAATCTCTCTCAGTTCCTTCAGGCTGCTATGAGAAGATGCCTTAGACTGGGGACTTTATACATAATAGAAATCTCTTTCTCAAAGTTCTGGGGGCTGGGAAGTCAAAGATCAACATGTCAGTGGATTTGGTGTCTGTTGAGGGCTGCTCTCTGCTTCCAAGGTGGCACTTTCTTGCATATCCTCAGTTGGCTGAAGGTATGAACACTGTCCTCACATGGCAGACAGGGCAAATCTGCTTCCTGCAATCTCTGGTATAAGGACATTAATTGCACTCTTGAGGGTGACGCCCTCATGACTTAAGAATTTCCCACAAGGTCCCACCTCTTACTGCTATTACATGGAAATTAAGTTTGAACATACGAAGAGGGGGAACACCAACATTCTGAACATGGCAGAATCCTTATGCATGGGATATTTGTCTATTCTCTCCCAGTTCTTTATTCAGCCATTTACTTACATCAGCATGGACTAGAAATTTATTTTACAAACTGTGTAGTAACCCAGTACCACTTGATTTTGTTGCTAGATAGCTCTCACTTTGACCATTTTCTTCCTCTACACGTTTTACAGACATGTTGAAATGACAGGGTTTTTCATTTCTCCTCTTTCATCCACTCATGTATTCATCCAACAAGCACTGGTTGAGATGATCCCGAGCTCCCATAACTGATCCACTCCTGCCTGCCTTCCCCTCTAAATATCCCTGACAAGCACTCTCTTTCCTCCCTGCTATCCTGGCCCCACCATTTCTAGGGAACATCTTATAATTCCTGGGATTAAAATCTGCCCTCTACAAAATGTCCCAGGGTCAAAACTCATCATCGACCCACCATGGCTGAAACCAGAAGGACTCAGGAGTCTGGTCATGCCTCCCAGGGCCCTGACCACTTATAGGAAGTGCATAGAGAGAAAGAAAGAGGGATGACCCCAGTTTTATTTGCCAGCTTTATGCTTGGCCATGCTGAGAGCTTCCCCCCCACAACAGAGAAGCAGTATGATGGGCTGGAAGGAGTAAAGCAGCAGACACGGGGAGAAGTTCAGCGAAAGGCGGCAGAACAACGCAGCAGGGCTGAGGTGACCAGGCCCAGAGACAGACCCTGTAGCTGGTGGCCCCTGTCAAGGCCTGGCTGCCCTCCTCCCCTGGTCTGCAGAGCCCACCCTCCCAGGCCGACCAATTCCCCAGCAAGGCACTGACCTTCCTCAGTTTTCCCAGCTGAGAGACACTGGCAACCTGGGGCAGAATCAGGCTCAGTGTCTGGCTCCTTCTCCTGAGAGGACTCCCCTTTTTCTCCTCTCCACTATCAGAAACAGATTTGGGCTGGGATGTCCTGGAGGCAGTCCACACCTGCTACTCCCGCCTGTGCTGCTGCTGCTCCTGGCCTCAGGTGACATGGAGGGAAAGAGGGCAGGGGGTGTAAGGAGTGGGATGAAGAATGAGTGGGGCAGGGAGCAGTGTGGCTCTGTGACCACAGGAAAGAATTTAGGGGCCCTCTTCTAGGTGTGAGCATCAGAAGTAGTTCCCTCTCCCCTTCCCCAGCCTGTGATGGGAGAGGTTGGATCCCTCCAGAGCTCTGACCTAGGTCTCCTTCTGCAGGTTCCTGGGTAAAGGGCGCCGTGCCTGAAGAAATTCACAAACACTCAAGACAGACCCTTTTCCTGCAATGCCAGTACTCACCCAAGAGAGGGTCCTATTGGCCCAAATCCTGGTGTCAGGAGACATCTCCAAATCTGTGTTCCTTACTGGTCACTAGCTCCAAGCCACGGACAGCAGTCCAGAAGTCTCGTTACACAATCTTGGACAAGCCCAATGCTAGCTTCTTCAAAATCACCATGATTCAGCTGAAGGAGGACTCGGGATCCTACTGGTGTGAAATCTACAACACTTCCAAAAACTTCATCACTTTTCTTAGAGATGTCAGCCTGGAGGTGTTTCCAAGCGAGCTCTTTTCTTGAGGAAATAACTCTGTGCCCCCCCTCCACCCCAGGGACCTGAAGGAAATGTCATGCACCCACTCCCATGCCTCCATCATCCCCATCCTGCCAGGTCTTCTGCTCTGGTCCAAGGGGAGCAAAGGTCCTGTCCCCAGTCATGGACTCTCAACTCTCCTTCACTCGGCACATCCTGGCCTCAACTGTTGGGAAGATACCCCCAGAGATCCCCGGACAGAGACACAGTCTCTCTGTCATTCTGCGTCTTTCTTTGTCTTACACAGGCACCACCACAATTCTTCTTTTCAAACACACACACCAACAGCTCTGTCACGCAGATCTTAGGCATAGGACAATCCTGGCCTAAGACATCCTGAGGGTCTGGCTCTGGGTCCCTACCTCCTCTCATGTATGGGGTAGACCCTGCTGTCTTCTGGGCTCCTAGAGAGTCACTGTTTGCTGTCTTTTTTCTTTAGCCCCAATGTCTCCTATATGGACCCTCCTCTGGCTCCCAAAAAGCACAAGTAGGTTGGAGGCCTCGGTGCGGGGAGATTAGAGGGGTCACCAGGCAGCTTGGGAGCCTCAGATTCAGGGAAGGGGAAACCAGGGAGGACTGCCTCTGAGGATTGATCTCTTGGGGCCTGGGCCAGTGGGAAGCTACCTTCAGGGCCCACTGACTCACAGGGAGAGAAACATGCACTATCTGATGTGATCAGAAGATCGCCATGTTCTCACGATGATGGGCGGGTGTCCCCAGAGGGGAGTCCACATGGAACACTTCGCACATGTGTCCTCCTGCCCCTGGCCTCCCGCCAACATGGAGAGGACAGTGCCAGACTTAACTTTAGCTGGGTATGGAGATCTCACGCCTCAGTTCAGGTTTTAACACTGGGAGGGAGGTCTTGGGAAGGGAGGACCTGATTAGTTTCTGAACCCTGAAATCAGGTCCAGGGCACCCAAGGATCCTTCTCTGGTAGGTTGGGGCATAGATTACAGCTGTGGAGCCCCCAGGCCATGATTCCAAGTTTGGTAGAGAGGAAAGGGGAAGAGGATGCAGGTTGTTAATTGTGGAGGAACCATGGAAAAGACAGTTCAACATGGATTTCTGCAATGAGACAAAATGGAACCAGAAAGTGTGGAAACTGGAGGCCGTGTTGGTGTGTTGAAGGGTGAGTGTTTATAGAGTGACTGCAGCCTGGGGCAGATGGTGGCTGGAGATGTCAGCCAGAGAAAGATGAGAGGAATGCTCTTAAATTCTTCTTCTATCCTTGTAGTCATGGGTTTTGAGGCCATCACGGCCTCCCCTTCACTGTAGGAATAGGCTGCAATAGACTAGGTCACAGGTGCTCTAGGGGACCATGGAGCACAGCAAAAGCCATGAGCGACTGATGAAAATAGACAACCAACTGCCAGAGCATTTGCTCCCTAGCCCTCTCCTCCTGCAAACTCCAGTGCGGGTGGATTACAAACAGACTATCTCTCAGGGAGTTTGAAGGTGAAGCCCTAACCAGAGGATAAGCATGGCAGCTAATGGGGGTCCCTGGGGTCTTGTGCTCTAGGGCAGTGGTCTCCAAGCCTGTCAGAGACTGAGCTGCAGAGCAGGAGGTGAGCGGCAAGCCAGTGAAGTTCATCTGAATTACAGCCTCTTTTCATAGCTTGCATTACCACCTGAGCTCCGCCTCCTGTCAGATCAGTGGCAGCATTAGATTCTCATAGTAGCACAACCCCTGTTGTGACATGTGCATGCGAATGTTCTAGGTTGCATGATCCTTATGATAATTGAATGGCTAATGATCTGTCACTACTATTACAATGAAATAATAATAGAAAGAAAGTGCACTATAAATACAATGTGCTCCAATCATTCTGAAACCGCCCCTCACATTCTGGTCAGTGGAAAAATTGTCTTCCACAAAACAGGTCCCAGGTGCCAAAAAGGTTGGGGACTGCTGCTCTAGGGCTCTTCCCCTCTCACTTTTAACCCTCAACAGGCAGAGGATTTAGCCTCTATTCTTCCCCATTACCAGACTAATATCTAATATGCCTAGGCGAATCTGAATTCACAAGCCAAAATAACTAGGCTTCTTAGTAGAAGCACTATCTTAAAAGAATGGCAACACACCCAACAATAGAAACCCATGAAGCAGAACTATGGGCACTGCCCATCCGACAGGAACTTAAGTACCTGTGATCAGTCTGGCTAAAGGGGTGAGGGGAGACATGAACAACTATGTGTATTGATAAATATAGTGAACCCCAAGTTTCTGTTATAAGAATCAGTATGTCAGTATGGTCAGCTCTCTTATTCTTTGGTTCTCCATTTTAAAGTTTAACTTCCTGGTTCTCTTCGGCCCCTTGCTTCTAGTTTCAGTAAAGAACTTTCCCGCCAGTCCTAACTCAATAGTTCACATCTGTTCCCCTGGTCACCTGCTCCAGCCTGACTCCTCCTGTTCACTTACTTTGACTTCAGTCACCTCTGGTCACCTGCTCCATCCTGACTCATCCCTGTTACCTGTTCTGATCTAAGTCACCTTTACTTACCTGTCCCTAACATCCTTCATGCCAAACTACTCACCCCACCACTCTGGCTTATACCCCTCCCCTCTCCATAGGCAATCGGAATTAGCTTAGACGGTGCGGTCCAACCCTAGCCACTAGGGGAATGACATAGCAGTAGGGGCTACCTGCATCAGGAATAAGAACTCCTGCCCCTCCCCTGTCCAGGTATGCTCTTGCTGTTGTTTCATCTGCAAGAAGTGCCCACCCTTTCTGCAGAAAGTAAAAATTACCTTTTTGAGAAAATTAATGTTCGAATGCCATTTGTTGTGGCACTGCAGAACAAGCATTTTGCATTTCTAACTTGGATCATAAGGAAGATCCATTGAAAAAAGGAGCCAAATGGTAATCATAGTTGTGAAAAATATTATAGACTATAACGTATGTGATGAAGGATGGCTGTGGCTGGACAGTGAGCAGGAAGAGGAGTGAGGAATTCTCATGGAAGGTCCTGGAAAGAACTGGAGATTTAAGAGTCATAGAGAAGTTAGGAGACATGAAGGAGAAGAGTAGATGTACTAATGTATTGGTATCAATAACCCCTGTGAGAGATAAAGGATGAAAGAAGGAAATATTTAAAGAAAGAATATAGGGAAGCTTTTCAAAACTATAGAAGAAGGAAAGACCTCACATTGAAAAGATTCATAAATTGCCAAAGAGGGGAAAACAGCAAACACACAAAAAACACCTCTAGTCCCATATGTAAAAGGGAAGAACATCAAAAACAGGGAAAAGTCTGAAGGCTTTCAGATCACCTAGAAGGCAACAAGATTAGATTTCCCTCTAAGTTCTTAAGAGGAATACTAGAGGTAAGAAGACAATTGAGTAATATTTCTAAAGTACTAAAGAAAAACGTTGTATCCAGTGTTTTGTATTCAGCCAAATTGTCACTCCAATGTGAAATCATAAAACCTCTGGATTCTCAAGGCCTCAGAAGGTTTGCCACATGCAAAGATCCCCATTGAAAACACTCCTGGAGGAAGGTCTCAGTGAGGATGAAAAACAAACCCTGGAGATGCTGCAAGAGGTGAGGGAGTAAGTGTGCCCAGCATCTTGGGAATGTTTATTTTTATATTTTTTGATTCATATAAAATGCAGGTAGAAGCTAAGGAAGAATAAGAGAAAATACATTCATGATCATTGAAAAATAACATTCTAGACCAGTGATCCCAAACCTTTATGGCACAGGGACTGGTTTCATGGAAGACAAGTTCTCCATGACTAGGACAGGGGGATGACTTCAGGATTCATGTGTATTATTGTTATTATGCACTTCATTTCTATTATTATTACATCATAATATATAATAAATTAATTATACAACTCATCACAATGTAGAATCTGTGGGAGCCCTGAGCTTGTTTTCCTGCAACTAGATGGTACCATCTGGGGGTGATAGGAGACAGTGACAGATCATCAGGTGTTCCATTTTCATAAGGAGCATGCAAACTAGATCCCTGGTATATGCAGTTCACAATAGGGTTTGTGCTAGTATGAGAAGTGGTGGAGATCAGGCGGTGATGCGAGTGATGGGGAGAAGCTGTAAATACAAATGAAGTTTCTCTCGCTTGCGCACCACTCAGCTCCTGCTGTGTGGCCCTATTCGTAACAGGCTAGGAACTGGTACAGTCTGTGGCTCAGGGGCTGGGGACCCTTGTTCTAGACAGTATCAACAGAGGGTGAAAAGGAGACACTACAAGGAGACACTAGAAGCCCATGAAAGGATGGTTGGGTACTTGTCTCATGAGACAAGCTCAATGTAGCAATCATACTAAATCACATAGATATGAGTCTTCAGGTTACATCAAGAGAATGTATACACTTTCATCCAGCAAAATCAAACTCTAGGCAAAGGAAAGTTAGACATGAATTTAAAAAAATAAAGCACAGTAAATGGAAATATAAAATAAAAAGGTAGAGTTAAGTCGTAACATAAATGCAATTCCAATAAATTTAAGTGGATTAAATTCACAAAATAAGGACAGAGACACTCTGAGTTTTAAAAATTCCAATGTTATATTACCTATAAGAGATAGATACACTTACAAAAAGATCTTAAAAAGTTCAAAAAGTTAGAAAACTATATTTGACTATTAGGAAACAAAATAAACTGTTCGGTACTCTTAATATTGAACAAAATAGAATTTAAGGTAAAATATCATGTCTATAAATTTGTCTATAAAATAGACAAAGATACATTATATATACTGATGAAAGATGTGCTTGAATGTGAAAATAGAGCCATCATAAGCATGTGTGCCTAAATTTTGGCCATGAAATACATGAAACAACACTATCAGAAATGCAAGGAGAAGTAAATATTAGCTATTGTAGTTGGAGGCTCACATACCTCTCAGAGGAACAAAGACCAATCAGACCAAAACTAAATAGAGGGATCTAAGTTCTAAGCCAAATAACTAATAAATTCCAGGTACTATGCCATCATATAATATTTATAAATGTGTTATATATATTATAAGATATGTATAAGAACATAGGATGAATATGTAATAAATTATACTTTTAAATAGACAATATTTTCAAATATATAAATATATAGTTTCAGATTGAAACTGTTCTAAACTATATAAATGTATTATGTATGTTTTATAAAATACAGTATTCATAATATATATTATATAAACCATGTATAAGTAGATATACATATGTTTATAACCCTATACATAATTAAAAAGATAGTATACATTCTTTCAAATACAAGGAGTGTATTTACAAAAAGACACCTTGTATGAGGACATACAAGAAGCATGAAGAAATTCCAAAGAATCAGTATGACACCGAATGCATTCTCCAAACCCAATGCAACAACATTAAGAATGCATAAGAGAAGTAAAGATAAAATAGCACTTCTAAAACTAATTATTAATATATTCATATGTGAATTATTAAGTATGTAATAAAATATATTTTGATAATATGACCACTACATATCAAAAAGTGTGGGGCATAGTTAATATTGGAGATCAATTAGTAGCTTTGAATATATTTGTTGGAAAACATGAAAGCTTTCAAATTAATGAGCTAAGGAAGCATCTTAAGAAGATGGAATGTGAGCACCAGGGCAAGCCCAAAGAATCATAAAGGAGGGAAACAATCACAGTAAGGGCTGAAATAAATTGAATGATTGAAAATGAAGATCAAGGTAAGTCATAATTCATTCTTTGAAAGTTTAAAAAGATAGCCATATTCTTGTCAAGACATATGAAGATAAAAGAAGATAACAACAAATTGAAGAAAAAGAAGAAAATAACCATGCACTCATTCTATAGAGATTTTAAAATAAATAAATCCTGAACAAAACCTTGTTGTTTTAACCTTAGAAGTGCACAAATTCCTTTAAAAATATGAACTGCAAAGATTAACGCAAGAAGAAACAAATTTCAATAGATTAATAAATAGGAAAACTGAAATGGCAGATGAGCCCCACCCTCACAGAAAATTCAAGACTCACATAGTTTTACAGGTAACTCAATCGTTTAAGAAACATTTGATTTATATTTCATACAAGATGTTGCAGAAAATAGAAAAGAAGCAAGAACAGCCCAGGTTATTTGAAGGGGCTAGTGTCATCAAAATCACAAAACCAGTTAGGGGGAAATAAAAAAACTAAATTACAGGTTTATTTCTCTGACACACGTGGAGTCAATTCCCAAATTACCATTAGCTAACTGAATTCAAGAGTGCATCAAAAAGAAGACTGTATTATGATCGAGTAGTTTTATCACAAAATAGAAAGGATTGTTCAACTTCAGAAAAGTCTATTAATATAAGTGAACCAAATTCATAAACTACAGGGAAAAAAGTCATCTGCTGCACAAAAAGCATTGGGGAACCTTGAGCACATTTATGTTATATGAAAAAGCTCTTAATAAAATGGAAATAAGAACAGATAACTTGGTAAAGATTGTACACCAATGATTACAATAAACATTATTTAGTGAAGAAAGCATAAACAAACAAATTCAGGATTTCTGCAGCTACCATTAATGTCTTCTATAATATTAGAGGTTCTGATCAATGCTTGAAGGAAAGGAAGACAAGTTACAATAAAGAAGATTAGACAAGAAGAGAAAAAACCATCATGACTTGCAGATGATGGTATCATCTACCCAGAAAAAGAAAAAGAATGAGAAACAACAAATGATTAAATGTCACAAGAGAATTTAGCAAGGTTGCCAGAGACAAAATCAACCGACATACATCACAAGTAGATCTCTATGAAAAATAATCATTTAGAAACCTAAGATAGTTTTCATTACAGCGACAAAATCATTAAGTTTCTAGAAAGAATTAATTTAAGCCAGACCTATTTGGAGAAAACTACAAAATGCTAAAAAATGACTGGTGATCTGAATAAATAGAAACAATCCATGATTTTGGAAGAGGCAATAACATTGTAAAGATGTCAACTTCCCCCAAATTCAAAAGTCTTTAAATGCAATCCCAAACACAACTTCAGTTTACTTTCGTAAAGAACTTGAAAAGTTACTCTGAAATTAAATGAAAAAAAGACGATGCATGACTAGCTAAATCAACCATGAAAAAGTGAAAATAAAAAGAACTCACTAGCTTTACCAAATATTAAGTAATACTGAAGCAGGAAGCTACTGAGGCCACAAGAGAAAAGCAGATTTGCTAGGACAGGGTAGTCCCAGAAGCAGAGCTAGGCAGGCCAGGAGTAGGTGCCACACAGAGGGGACCTGGGAGGACCCCTGGCACCAGCAGACAGGAGGTCTAGGTCTGTGCTCGGTCACTGCTAAGGGTCTAGTTAGGTCCTGTGCAGTGTCTGGGCCTCATTCCTTCAGGTGTGATATCTTGGCTGGTCTTAAAGATGCACTTGGCTCTGATTCCTAGGAGGCTCCTGATAGTCCTGTTCTACCCGACCTAGTTAGGGAGAGTTCCTGCTCCCCTGGCTCTATCCCTCCCCTTCCCTGAACTCCAATCCTTTGTTCTTCCCCTGGCCAGCTTTTTCCTCCATTCAAGACTTTGAGGTTCCTTCTGACTGGATCCCCTCTCAGTCCCAGAGACCTCTGCGGCTCCTGCCCCACGCCCCTGTGTCATAGTGAGTTCAGGGTGAGCCCTTATACAAGCAGCTCCAGCCACAAGGGGCCTGGCTAACGGACACAGCAGCAGCAGGTGACATCCTGGCCCAAGTCCATCCTCCTTTCTCCTTCCTCCCTGCAGGAAATCAAGTGCCCCATCTGCCTTGGCTCAGCTGACCCCAAACTCCTGGTCTCTGTGCTGTGTGGACTCCTCCTGGCCAAGGCCCCCATGCTGTGAGTCCTGTTTGTGTTCCTGACCTGCAGGTGCCACAGGTGAGTGGGGCCTGGGCTTGGTCTGGGGGGCAATGGAGCTGGAGTCAGATGCTGTTCCTAGAAAGAAGGCTAGGAAAAAGAAGACAGATCACAGAGGCAGGAAAAATGACAACTGAGTCCAATTTAAATATGTGTTTCCTTGCAATCTCTGCCTTCCTGCAGACACAGATTTAGAAAAAGACAGAGGCTTTCTAGGAGTCCCATCCTAGGGCTCTGCCTCTGTCTTTGTTCTGAAAGGAACAGGGCCAGGAGGACAAAGCTGAGAGTGCCTGGGTAGAAGGTTTAGGAGACAGGAAGGGGCAGTGAAGGAAGCAGGTGACAGGGAGAAAGGAGGGAAAGGGGAGGCAGGTAACAAGGACAGGGTGAGACAAAGGGGCAGGAAAGAGGATCAGGGAAAGCATCACCTGCATTCATGACTTTCTTTCTCCTGCCACATCTCAGGACAGCAATGACGCAGGTTGCTGATTGTATCAGCCCAGCCTTGCCCCAGGACTCTTGGGTGCGTGAGCCACAGTGCCGGTGCAGGATGAATCCCAGTTCTTCCCCTGCCCAGCTATTGGGAGCCGCCCTAAGCATTGCGCTCCACCTCCCCGTGAGGAAAGTCCAGCGCTAAGCCTATTGGCGAGAACTTTCAGCCCCTAATCTCCCTGCCGGAGCCCTCTTACATCTACTTCCGCTGCCCTGCCTTTCGCCATTGGGAAGACCTGGGGCGGGGGTTTCTGTATCCGGGTCAACGCCCAGTTCAGCATCTTCAGCTGTGCCTGCGCTGGTCTCCAGCACTCTGTGGTTCTCTCAGCCCCACCTCAGCAGGTGTCCAGGATCCCTCACATTTTCCCTGTTTGTTGCCTGTGGTCTGCCCGAGAGTCCTATCAATTTCCTCTTGTGCTTAATTAAATTCAACCTCTAAACTGAAATGTGTCAGGGGCAACTGAGCAAGAGGGCAGATGTATCCCCTCAACCTCCTCCCCTTCCACCCTAAATGAGAGAGAAATGACTTAAAAATAAACGATAAAATTGAAACTAAGAAAGGCTGTAATCAGCAGACTGGAAACTGAGGAAGTCCTAGAAGTAAAAGAAAAAATCAGATGCCTTAAAATGACAAGAGCAGTGGATTCAGCAGCCTAAAACGGGATCCAGAACATTCAATGGAATCTGATCATCAGGGGTCAAAATTTTGTATGTTTAATGTGTGAGGAGATTCATAGCCTAAAAGAGAAAATTAAGTTGAACTAACAATAATTGATGGTGGGAGAAAGATATATGTTTTGGGGAATGCAAGAGAAGCACACATCTGTGAAGCAAGAAGAGGCACAGTCATTTTCGAACCAGATAACATAGCGAGGCTGGGATTGACTACTCAGAATGGGGGTCCACCATGAACAACCAATCTGGGGGACCAGTGCATAGCAGCTGAATGCCAGCCCTGAAAAAGGCCACCATAAAGAGAGTACCATTTTCTGGCCGGCCGCAGTGGTTCACGCCCGTAATCCCAGCACTTTGGGAGGCCATGGTGGGTGGATCACCTGAGGTCAGGATTTCGAGACCAGCCTGACCAATATGGAGAAACCCCATCTCTACTAAAAATACAAAATTAGCTGGGCGTGGTGGCACATGCCTATAATCCCAGCTACTCGGGAGGCTGAGGAAGGAGAATCGCTTGAATCTGGGAGGCAGAGGTTGCGGTGAGCCGAGATTGCGCCATTGCAATCCAGCCTGGGCAACAGGCTCAAACCAAAAACAAAAACAAAAACAAACAAACAAAAAACAGAGAGAGTACCATTTTCTTTTGCTCTTTCTGGAGAGGGGCATTGATGTGGTTTGGTTGTGTCCCCACCCAAGTCTCATCTTGAATTGTGGCTCCCATAATCACCACATGTTGTGGGAGGGACCTGGAGGGAGGTAATTGAATCATGGAGGTGAGTTTTGCCTTCCTGTTCTCCTGATAATGAATAAGTCTCATAAGAGCTGATGGTTTTATAAAGGCCAGTTCCCCTGCACATGCTCTCTGCCACCATGTAAGATGTACCTTTGCTCTTCCTTCACCTTCTGCCATGATTGTGAGGCCTCCCTAGCTATGTGGAACTGTGAGTCCATCAAACCTCTTTTTCTTTATAAATTACCCAGTATTGGGTATTTCTTCATAGCGGTATGAAAAGGGACTAATACAAGCATCAAACAGAAGTCTCTTCATGTATATCTCTGCTCCTGCCACATGACCATCACCTATCTGTGATAGGCACGACTTTGGCTTTCTTTTTTTTTTAATCCTCATTCCCTGTTTCCACTTGCCTTCCCCTCCGAGGCAACCACTCTGATGCATTTGATATGTAACCTTAAATTTGAATATATTCTTGTAAAGCATGCAGCTTTTCTTTCTGTGACTGTATTTTAACTTACATATTAGAAATTGTGATAGACCTTTTTCACATATTCATTTTGTTCCTTCCCGGGTACATATACACAGCCCACTTTTCAGTGCTTATTCCATTGTGTACATATTCCACAGTGTATCATTCCAAACGCAGGGTGCATGTGCTGTTTCACCTTCACTTCTCCATATTGCAAACAATACTGTGAGGAATATTGTCCATCATGTTCTCTGGTGGAATCAGGTAAGACTTCCTTTAGGACTTATACCCAGATGGCATCAGCTGGGTTTTACGATCCCAGATGTCCGAGTAATGCTGTCAGCTTGTGTTGCTCGAAACATGAATCTAGACACTAGAGATTATTTTCTGTGAGTTTATGTGAAGCAAACAGCACAACCTATGGAATGGTATTGCCAATAAAAAAAAATGGAAGGCAAGAATAAATGTAACTGAGTGACGCTACATAGGGGATAGATGTATGATTATCTTCAAAAAAATTTTTTTTTGAGTCTGAGTTTTGTCTTGTTGCCCAGGCTGGTGTGCAGTGGTGCGATCTTGGCTCATTGCAACTTTCACCTCCCGGGTTCAAGCGATTCTCCTGCCTCAGCCTCCTAAGTAGCTGGGATTACAGGTGCCCGCCACCACCCCCAGCTAATCTCTTGTATTTCTAGTAGAGACGGGGTTTCATCATGTTTATCAGGCTGGTTTCGAACTCCTGACCTCAGGTGATCTGCCCGCCTCAGCCTCCCAAAGTGCAGGAATTACAGGCATGAGCCACTGTGCCTGGCCGATTATTTCTTTTTTGTGAGATACTTTTGTGCCTGCTTGGGAATTTTCATAATTAAAATGATACCTAAAAATAAACAGTTGTGTGTTGAAGCCACTGCTATTTGATTTTCAGTCATATGTGACTGAACCCAATCCTTTCTCAATTTATTGAACTTATGCAACTGCAGCAGATTGGGACGGGTTCACTTACAGTATGGAAATGTTGAGCTTCACTTAAAGAACATTGGTGGTGGGATAAAAGTGGACTAAACAAAAATAGGTCTTCCTCAATCAGAGGCTAAGAGCTAGCATTTAGTTATAACTTTTAAATATTTTATCTTAACATCCTTGGCCTCAAAATTGTCATAGTTCTCTTAACCACAATTTTCAAGTGGGTGGCAAATTCTATGTCATAAGTTAACATGTAAAAGACATATACTTCTTCAAAATTTTGAACATATTTCATTGTTTTCTTACCTTCGCAGTGTTGCTATGGAAATGTCTGATAACAATCTGATGGTTATTCATCTTTACTGACCACTTTTATCTCTGCAACATTTTTATAATTTTCCCTTTGAATTTTTATTATAGTATGTTTAATACGGACTATTTAATTATCCATTCTATTTGGAACTCTTTGAACACATTCAATTTGAAGTCTTAGATATTTGTTTAATTCTGAAAAATCCTCAGTACTATTTTTTCAAGTATTAGTAGTTCTTCTTTCCATTTACTCTTTTTTATTCTTTTGGGAACAGAATAACAATAGAATATGTGGGAATTAAAAACAACAATAACCAAAATTAAAAGCTGACTACGTGGACTCCATAGGAGAGTGGAGATGACAGAGGATGTTATTAGTTAACTGGAAGGCAGACTGAGAAAATTTACTCAGTCTGATCAGAGAGAAAACAGACTGAAAATAAATGAACAGAATGTCAGCTATCTGCAGGACATTAACATAGGAGCTAATCTTTGCATCCCCAGAGTCCCAGAAGGAAAGGAGAAAAAATGTGAGCCTGAAAATGTATTCAAAGAAACGTCTAATCAAATCTGCCCAAAGACCTAAAGCTACAAATCCAAGAATCTGATTTTATCCCAAATATGATAAGCCCAAAGAAATACACACCAAGACACAGCATAGATAGCTTTCTGAGAAGTAAAGACAAAGAAAATATCTTTAAAATGGCCAGAGAGAAATAATTATCTATAAAGGAACACCAATTCTAATTGTAGTGAATTTCTCATCTGAAACAATGGAAGCCAGAAAAAGGTGGCACAATGTTGTTCAAATGCTATAAAAGACACACAACACAATTGAATAAATATTTCTCCAAGGGTATACAAATGAGCAAATTGTACATGCTCAAGATGAAGATGCTCAATATCATTAATCATTAGGTAACTACAATTCAAAATGTAAGTACATTCACTGGATGGCTATAAACAGAAAGCCAATACAAGTATTGGAGAGGTTGTAGAGAAATGAGAGCACTCATACATTGCTGGAGAGGGTGAAAAATTTGCAGCCACTTTGGAAAACTATTTGAGAGTTCCTGAAAATCTTAAACGTAGAGTTGCCATATGATCCAGTAGTTCTACTATTGGTTATGTACTCAAGAGAAATGAAAACATATGTCCACACAAAAACTTGTACATGAATAGTAATAGTAACACTGCTTATAATAGTTAAATAGTGGAAACAAATAAAATATCTGTCAACAGATAAATGGTAAACATATATATTCATTCAATGGAATATTATTCAGCCTTTAAAAGGAATGATGTATTAATACAACATATAGCACAAGTACAGCTACAACATGGACAAGCCTGGAAAACATTCTGCTAAATGAAAGAATCCAGTCACAAGGAATACATATTGTTCAATTATATTTTTATGACATGTCCAGAATTGATCAAGAAATTTTTGATTAAAGATATTTTTGTCTATAAAGACAAAAATATTAGTGCCTGGGATTGTATATATAATAAATATATTGTCCGAGACTGTAGGAATGGGGACTGTGGTAAGCTGATAAATGTCCTCTTAAAAGATATCTGTGTCCTAATCCCTGGAACCTGTGATTGTTACCTTATATGGCAAAAAAAAAAAAAAAAAAGATCTTTGTTGATGTGAGTAAGTTAAACATCTTGAGATGGGGAGATTATCCTGGATTATGTAGATGGGAACTACATGCAATCACATGTATCCTTATGTAAGACAGCCAGAGGGGGATTTGAACACAAAGAGGAGAAAGTGATGTGAAGATGGAGCAGAGGGAGACTGAAGATGCTGGCCTTGAAGATTGGAGTAAAACAGCCCCAAACCAAAGAATGCTGGCGGCTACCTGAAGATGGAAAGGCAAGGAACAAATTCTTCCCCAGAGTCTCTGGAGAGACTGTAGCCCTGTTGACATCTTCATCTCAGTACATTGTGATACTGACTTCAGACTTCTGCCTTCAGAATGGCGAGATAATAAGTTAATACTGTTTTAAGCCACCCACTCTGCAGTAATAGGAAACGGATCCAGGGAGTGCCTGCTAATGGGCATGGGGTTTCTTTGGGAGGAGGGGACATGAAAATGCTGTAAAATTGGTGATAGTTGTACAACTCAGTGAATATATTGAAAAGCACTGAATTGTATGCTTTAGGTGGGTCAGTTTTATATTATGTGAATTATAGCTCACAAACTGTTGAAAAAAGTCACTGTGACCTTGGGTTAAGCAAAGATTTATTAGATATGACATAAAAATATGATCCATAAAAATTATATATTGGACTTCACCAAAATAAGTAAACATAAAGTGTTTCATACTGTACTATTTCCATTCTGGAAAGAGAGAAACGATAGGAAAAAACTCCACCAGATCAATGTTTGTCTGGGACTGAAGGGATGACTAACAAGGAGCAGGGGAAAACTTTTGGGAATGATGGCACTCTTCTCTGTCTCCATTATGGCATTGGATACAAGTCTCTAGAACTCCCAGAACTGTTCATTGAAAAGGATGAAAAGTACTGTATGTAAATTAGGCCTTAATTTTTTAATGGGAAAAATAAATATAAAGACAAAATACACTGCTGTGTTAAATCAAATGATAGATGTAAAAGTCTAATGTATACATACTTTTAATGATTTTGACCAATGCTTCCAAATTTCTCTTAAGAAAGGTTGAATCCAGTACATACTTCCTCAGTCAGTGAATGAGTGTTTGAACCCTTCTACCCTCATCAGCACAGTGATCCCGAGGGTCACACTTTTGATGATGCCTGGCTCAGTGCTGGGCACACTGTATCAGTTTCATAGAAGCATGGATTCCAAGCCCATGAAGTCCCCACAAGAGATAAATCCTCCACTCCTGAAGCAGCTTACTGTTCTAATGGGGGAAGGGATGAAGGAACATATTGCGTGTGTTGGGGAGGGGAGGTGGCCTCTGAACTCAGGGAGCTCAGGAAGTTCTGAGACTGGGTGGGAAACATTGAAAAAGGAAGAGTGAAGAAGGAAAACAAAACACACCTGTGAGCTGAGAGGTCTCAGGTGACAACTGTGTCTCATTCCTGTGCCCCCAGTGCCTACCTAGCCCCACGCATAGCAATGAGGTTGTGGGAATGAACAAATGAATGAATGAATGAGTGAGTTAATGAGTTGAGAGACTGTAAAAGCTTAGGGTCAGTCAAGATAGGCTTCTTTGCTTGGAGCTTGGGGGTCCAACGTCAGTTTAAGATTGTGGCCGTGAAAGCTTGAGGACTTTTTGCTCTGAGTCCTGTTAAAATGAATGAAAATGGAGACCAGGCCTGAAGAGTCCCTGCGCAAAAAAAAAAAAAAAAAAAAAAAAAACAGGTCTCATAAGTGACCTCAACTTTGCTTGATTTGCAAACATCAGTGAAACTTAACTTGAGCTATTTCTTGTAAATGTGTACATTAAGGAAGAAAAGAACTTAAGCTCAACCAGTCAGAAGAAGTCAACAAGCTTATGTAGATAACTAGGGTCTTTCCAACAGGATAGGCCAAATAAGGGAACTGTATAACTGTAACCAATTAAATATTTTCTTCACTTTACTTGTCCTGTAGGAGTCTTCCCCTTGCATTCCCCCAGTGGAGCTCGTCAACCTCTTCTGTTTGGAGCTGCCTGATTCATGAATTGTTGTTTGCTCAAATAATCTGTTTACAATTTTATTGTGCCTCAGTTTACCTTTTGACAGTCCCATCTAAGGAGTAGAAACATGGCACTGGTGAGTAGGGGGAGCATACATAACCACGGGGGTCCAGCTGGGTCCCCACACACTGAAGGAGCAGATGACACAGGTACTGGACATCAGAAATCGATGCTTCTGATTCTAGGCCTTGGGGTAAGTGAAGGGTGTGGTCTTGGACCAAGTGCTGGGTCATTTCCACTGGAGCTGGTGGCTGTATAGGCGAGATAGTGTTGAGCAGAAGGAAGTGGAGGGCGCTTGCCTGCATGCTGACAGAGGCTGGAGGCAGGGGAGGAAGGGGCTCTTGAGATGAGGTGGGTGAGGGGAAGTACTGCGGTGGCTATAGGAAGCCTACACGAGGGACTAGGAGTCTAGAGGGAGCTGATGGTGAGTAGAGACGACAGGAGGAGAGGCAGAGAGAGGGATAGAGACAGGAGACACATGGATAGGGAAAAGGAGAGGCCGCTGGGGTGTGTGTGAAACTGCATGGGCACGTGTGTGTGTGTGTGTGTGTGTGTGTGAGAAAGTGAATAAAAGACAAAGACTGTGTGTGAGTGTATGCGCATGCACACCCATGTGTGAGAGTACAGGAACCCCTCCCTCAACCCAAACTTTATGCCCTGAGTCTTACAATTTGCATTTTTGCCCTTGACAAAAGTAAGATTTCAAGTGAGCCTGTAAGAGGTTATTTGCAACAGTGAACACAAGTGACTGTTCTGAGCAGCCAGGAGCCTGGGAGAGAGAGAGAGGAAGGAACAGAAAGAATCTGCAATGAATGAATGAATGAGAGTTTATAAGAACTTCCCTGTGAATGTGTATATGTAAGAAACTAGGGTCAGAGATGCTCCATCTCAGCCTGAGAGCCTGCGCCCCTGGGTCTCTGAGCCCAGAAGATTCCAGGAAAGTCTATACCTGAGGTTCTAGAAGCCTCACCCCAGTCCCCTAGCTGGATCCTAGGGATCAGTTTCCAGGGGAGACTGTGGAGGGTGGAGAGCCCTCTGACTGTGAGTCCTCCCTGGCCTGGGGCCCCAGACTGGGTGGAGCAGCCACACCTGCCTGAAGTTCTGAGGAAAAGGGCGGAAACAGCTGCCAGCACCGCCCTCATGATGGGCTCAATGAATCCCTGCGGTTGGCTGGAGGCAGTGGGTCCCACACTGCCTCACTTCCCTAAATGGGCAGCTTCACTTTTAGAACCCCAGGTCCTTCCCTGGCAGGCCCAGGTGGCACATCCTGTGTCAGGTGGGCCCTCACCTTGGATCTCCAGGCCTGACACTGACCAGCTGAATGGAACCATGGCCCCAGCCTTCCTGCTGCTGCTGCTGCTGTGGCCACAGGGTTGCGTCTCAGGTAAGGGGAGAAGGGGCTGCCTTGTGGAGGAGGGAGTGGGTACAGAGGCAGGAGCTCAGGGCCTTTTTCTTACCCTACTTACCAGCAATTTTCTTGTTTAGTGTTTTGTGGGTTGGGGAAGGAGGAGATTAGGGCTGACTTAGTAGCTCTTTACCCTAATATCAGGCCCCAGGCAACGCTAACCCAGGCCTCCCAAGCTAAGATAAAGCTCTAGACCCTCTCTGCATTGGCCCCTTTATCTGCTAGGCTTCCTCAGGCTTCAAAGCAGAGCCCTCAATTTCCTCACACAAATAGCTTTCTCTGTTTGGCCTCTGTCAGGAAGCCCTGTTTAGTTATGACAGCAATCATTGCATCATGCGTGCTTTGAACTGAATTTGAGCATTTTTCTTGAAATGCTGATGCCACATCCTGTCCCTGCCTCTGTCCTGAAGGGACCAGCGTGTGAATGCCTTTCCCACCTCACAGAAACCAATGCTCCTTGAAGGACCTCACCCATTCCTGCCCCTCTCGCTGCCATGGCAACAAAGTTACCACTTCCTGTTCAGTTCTGGGCATGGTGGGGGTTGGCAAAACTCACCACTGCCTGTGAGAGGGGTGGGAGGTGTAGACACACATGAAGACAGTGCCCTGGAGACCCATTCCAAGGTCACCCAACTGCACCTCCCAGAGAGTAAAGAAACAGCTTCCCAATGCCAGGGCAGAAAGGGATCTCTCCTGTGCTAAGAAATCCTGGGCTCATCCACCAAATAATGAAGTTGGATCATTCTGTTTAGTCTGCAAGGGACAGAGGGATGCTTAGACAGGGTGTTGCCTTACGCAGAGCCTCAGTTCTAGTGGCTGCTGGGTGGGACTTGGGACAGATATCCTGGGTTCTGGTGGGACCGATGTCCTGGGTTCTGGGCCCTTGACTGTCACAGCTCTGGGTTCCCTTAGGGGCACTGGGAGCCACTAGCATGTGGGAAAAGGAAGCATGCGTTGAGCACGCACTGTGTGCAAAGCACTGACCTGGGGCAGAATTCTCACAGCAACCTGTGAGGGGTGTGGTGCTCGTCTCACTTGACTGATAAAGAAGCAGAGATATTTCTGTATCAGTCAAGTGTCCGTTTTGATATTTCTGTATCAAACAGGTGACCTGATCACACCGCTAAATGGTAAAAACAGGGTGTCAACCCTTGTTTGTTTTGACTCCAAAATGTGTGCTCTCTGTTCTCTACTATGGGGAAGAGTCTTTTTATATGTGTTTTTGTGGAAGGCTCTGGGGTGAAATTATCACAAGAGTCACTGATGAGCTTAGGGCAGGCAGAGGGGTGGAGGGACCCCACGGCAGCTTTCTCCCTCTCTCTGTCCCCTGAGTCACCCTGCACACCCCAGTTCTGCTCTCTCTCTACCAGACTGTGGATTATGAGGGCTTGGACCACATCTTATTCCTCAGCATAGAGAGAAAGATATTGCAGGTGGAAAGTGAATAATTGTAGAATCATGTGGTTCACACACCATTGGGAGTTTGTTTACATGTACATTTGAACAGGCTTGATCTATGGGTTTTATGTAACTAGGATATTTTAAAACTAAACACCAGCTAGAATGAACTAAGGAAACATTATTTAAAGAGGACTACAGTGAACCTATTTGTGAAATAAATAACTATTAATCATTTTTTTCAAATACTGGATTTTCTTATCTACCTAATTAGTTGGAACTGAAATTTCAGAACTTAATAACTTGTATTTGTGTCTCTGCATCTGTCTCACTGAGGGCATGACCTGGGTTTTTCTCACAGGAATTCCCTGGGAGGCCGGGCATGGTGGCTCACGCCTATAATCCGAGCACTTTCGGAGGCCAAGGCGGGTGGATCATGAGGTCAGGAGATCAAGACCATCCCGGCTAACATGGTGAAATTCCGTCTCTACTAAAAATACAAAACATTAGCCGGGCATGGTGGAGGGCACTTGTAGTCTCAGCTACTCCGGAGGCTGAGGCAGGAGAATCGTTTGAACCTAGGAGGTAGAGGCTACAGTGAGCTGTGATCCCACTACTGCACTCTAGCCTGGGCAACAGAGTGAGACTCCATCTCAAAAGCAAAACAAAACAAAACAAAACAAAAATGAATTCCCTGGGAATCCCTGAAGACAGAGCTTGTCACTCTCCCATCAGACTAGAAAATACCATGAGGAGAGGGGCTGTGTCTGATGGAGCTCCGAGTGTAAGTGCTGCGTATCCTCCATTAGACCTGGGGCTCCCTGAAGGATATACCTGCCTCTCCATCGGACTGAAAGCTCCCTGAGAGGGGGGCCTGTGTGTCCCCCATAATACTGGGAGCTAGCTGTTTTCAGGGCCCGTTTACCTCCCTTCAGGCTGGGGAAAACTCCCTGAGGATGGGGTTATGTTTCCCCATCAGTCTGTGGTTTTCATGACAGCAGGACAATATCCACCTCGCCCTTCACCATGATCTTCAACCTTCATGAAGCCTTCTTCCTCTCCTCTTGCCAGACCTTATTCAACAAGTCTTGTCTCCGCAGGCCCCTCTGCTGACAGCGTATACACAAAAGTGAGGCTCCTCGAAGGGGAGACTCTGTCTGTGCAGTGTTCCTATAAGGGCTACAAAAGCCGCGTGGATGGCAAGGTTTGGTGCAAAGTCAGGAAGAAGAAGTGTGAGCTTGGCTTTGCCCGAGTCTGGGTGAAAGGGCCCCGCTACTTGCTGCAGGACGATGCCCAGGCCAAGGTGGTCAACATCACCATGGAGGCCCTCAGGCTCCAGGACTCAGGCCGATACTGGTGCATGCGCAACACCTCTGGGACCCTGTACCCCTTGATGGGCATCCAGCTGGATGTGTCTCCAGGTGAGTAGGCTGCAGGGGCACTGGGATGGGTGGAGGGAGTCCTCCCTGCCCCACACTCCACTAACATCAGAGATAATAAGGATAATAATCCATCAATGGACTTGTTGCACTGTAGTGTTTTCAAAGTGCCTTTATGGCACTATTCATGGCACTATTTGTCACCATTTTACAGATGAAGATAATGAGACCTGAAAACCCAGTGTGACTCTGAGCTTGTCTGGGGTCCCAGAGCTAGCAGGTGGCTGAGATGAGGTTCAAACTTGGCACTGTCTGTGCTGTGTTTTATTCACTCATTGCTTCAACATAATTTATTGAGCCCCTATTATATGGCAGGCACTATTCTAGGCTCTAAGGATAGTGAGCAGAAATACTCACAATCTTGCCCTATGGGAGATGACAGGCACACTTATTATCCAGACAAATAATTGCAGAAAACAAGAGGTGTTCATAAGAAACTGGGAAGTATTTCAAATAATTGCAGGTAACTAGAGGTCTTCATGAACTAGGAAGTGACTCGGTTGTGGGGGAGCTACTGAAGTACCGGGGGTCAGAGAACACCTCCCTGAGCAGGCAACACCAAGCAGAGCCCTGAATGGTGAGCGTTCTCCAGCCCCCCATCTGGGTGCTTTGAAGGGCACTTTGTGGCAAGAGCTAAATATGCAAAGGTCCTGAGGTCAGAAGGAGCATGGCTTGTATAAGGCTTATTTAGTCGCTCCATATGGAGTGTGAGGCAATGAACGATGAGGTTGGAGAGTCAAGCAGCCCCAAAGACCATAAGTTGGAATTTGGGTGTAAGAGGAAGCTACTAGAAAGCTCAGAGAGCTGTGTCATGACTTGTTTTTAAGAATGTAGTGGCCACTTGTTGAGGATGGATTTGAATGGTATGAACATGGGCAGAGAGGCCATTGTGGGCATCTGGCTGGAAATAGCAGTAGCCTGGAGTACAATGTAGGCACTAGTGGCAGAGAGATGTGAATGGGCTCAAATCTGTTTTTCAGATTTTCTGTTCAGCTCATCTGTTTTGGAGGTAGGACAGGATTTGGAGGTGAGCCAAAAGGGGGAATCGTGGATGATCCAGGGTTTTTCTATTTGATCAGCAGGTGGATGATGGTCCCCTTGATAGTGCAGGGTAAATCTGAAAGAGGAGCTAATTTGGAGGAGAAAAATCAAGAGCTCTCTTTTGTCATGTTAAGTTTAAGATACCTCCTAGAACCCCAAGTGGGGAAATGCAGCCAGCAGTGATATATCTGCCTGGAGCTCGGGTGAGAGGTCAGAACTGGGGTATATATTTGAAAGTATCTCTATAAAGATAGTGTTTTAAGTCCAGGGAATTAGAGAAATCTACAGATACAGAAAGTAGATTAGTGGTTGCCCAAGGCTGGGGGAAGGAAAAGGGGATACAGAGTCATAGCTAAACGGTAAGGGGTTTCTTTTGGAGATGATGAAGATGTTCTGAAACTCACTGTGATGATGGTTGCATAACTTTGTAACCATAATAAAGAGCCATTGAGCTTTATACTATAAATGGGATGTGAGTTATATCTCAATAAAATTGTTAAAAATATCAAGATCTAAAAGTTCTCCCTTGAGTGTGGGCAAAAAAGAGTGGAGCACCAAGCCATGGGGTCCTTCCACATTTATTAGATAGAAAAGGGAAAGGAGTCAGCTAAAGAGCCCGAAAAAGGCAGCCAGTAATTATGCAATTTACTATCCACCCTTCCCCATTCACCTAACCCAATTGCATCTCCATCTTCCATGGGGTCTAAACTAGAGAAAATGCTGTCGCTAAAATGTGGAGCCAAATCTCATTCCTCCCCTCTCCAGTTCCGAGTGAGACCCAGAGAAGTTGAAACTGGTTCACTGAAGTCTTAATATGTAGGGATAGAAACATTAAACATTACATGCTTTTATTTTTTCTCATCATTTCCTCTAATCGTGTTATGTCAGATCTCACTTTCTACCTCTTAAGGATAATTTGTGAAGATTTCAACTTTGCAGGACCTTTTCGGTTATTAGGAAATAAAAAAATCCTTAGTCCAACTACAAACTCTAGTCATCCAGCAGTGTAGGATATTCCACTGTCCCTGAAGACCAGGTTGTATGGTCCAAGGCACCTAAAGTGGAAAAAGAAGATTGCTGGCTGCCCAGCTCCCCATCCTGCATCTTGGGCTGTGGAGAAGGCGGGGTTCCTCTTAGTTACCTCTTCTTGGCCCTCTTAGTGTGTTGATGTAGGAATGAGGGAGGGGGAGATGGTTATGTGGCTTAACTGAGTGTTGTAGGAATGCTATCTCTGTTGGATGTCATTCCTTGTCTGCCAGCCCTTTGAGATCCTCTCTGAGTGTCCACATACTCTCCCAAGGCACTAATGTGTGAGTTCTCTGAAGAGTTCTTTAGGGGTGTCCCCACTGCTGAGTATGATGATGTGGGAGCTCTGACTCCAGGTGAGCCTCTTGCTCTATCCCTATCCTTACCAATGCTGCTTGCTCTGGGTCCCCTTCCCTAGAAAAATGGCTCAAGCTCAGCCACTTTCCATGAAGACCATTTGGCCCTTAGGAAATTGCCCTTTCCATGCACAGTAGTGGGATGTAGCAGCCTCTGTTTCCAATTTTCTCATTCTGTGCTGAGACAAAATCAACACTCACTGCTAGGTCGATGCCTCACAGCTCCTCCACCTCCCTCCTCATCCACTATCCAAAACCCAGGCTTCTTCTAGAAAATGGGGTGAAAAAGGGCTGGGTTGATGGTGAGTGTAGCAGGACCAGTTTGATATCTCTTAGTGAGTCCCCAAGGAAAGTGTCTGACCCCAACTGACTGCAGCTTTCTTTGGAATTTGAGGCCCTTAATGTCTCCTTGTCCTCATCTCTGGACGCTACTTATCAATTATGGAACAGCTGGAATAGTCTCTGTTCGACATTATTTTTTGGAAATCTTTTTGGCCCATTGGAATGAAGAGGGCCTGGAAAGTGATGACAGAGAAATGGGGATGGAGAGGGAACAGGTGGCCTGACATGGGAGGGGAAAAGAAATTGTGGTAGTCTCTCCCTTCTTCAGTATGCCTACTTCCTTCCTCCTGATATTATTTTCCGAACAAATACACATCTGATCACTCAGCAGCCAGAATCCTAGGCCCAAGGTCAAGGAGAAGAGAAGAGGACAGGCCCCCATCCAGGCTTCCGGGCAACTGTGTGGGCTGCCAGGATCTGCTCCCAGCATTGAGGTCCCCAAGTCAGTCTAACATTCCTCCCTCTCTGTCCTTCAGCTCCCAAAACTGAGAGGAACACTCCTTTCACATATCTGGCCAACAGCCTCAAGAGTGGAACTGTCACAACTGGCCAAGCTCCTACCTCAGGCCCTGATGCCCCTTTTACCACTGGCGTGACGATGTTCACCCCGGGACTCCTCACGTTGCCTAGACTCTTGGCCTCCACCAGACCTGCCTCCAAGAGAGGCTACAGCTTCACTGCCACCAGCACCACCAGCCAGGGACCCAGGAGGACCACGGGGTCCCAGACAGTGACTGCGTCTCCCGGCAATGCCAGGGACTCCTCTGCTGGCCCAGAATCCATCTCCACTAAGTCTGGGCACCTCAGCACCAGATCGCCCACCACAGGGCTCTGCCTCACCAGCAGATCTCTGCTCAACAGACTACCCTCCATACCCTCCATCAGGTACCCATGGGGCCTGGGTTGAGTGGCACTAGCACCTAGTGCCCAAACAGACCTGGAGGTGCAAGTCTCATATCTGACCTTCCCCTTTTGCTCCCCAGGAACCCAATGTGGCCTGCTTCTGAATGGGAGGTGGGGGACTGGAAGTGACATAAAGGATGGCGATGGAGAGGAGAGGCAGGAGAGAGGAGGGGCAGGGGAAAGGAGGGTCATGGGGAGGAAGGGCAGGAGAAAGGGGCCAGGAGAAAAGAGAGTCCCTGGGGATGAGGGTCAGGGGAAAGGAGGGTGGGGAGAGGAGGGGCAGAGAAAAAGAGGGTCAGTGGGGAGGAGGGGCAGGGGAAAGAAGGGTGGGGGCAGGAGGGGCAGGGAAAAGGAGGTGGGGGAAGAGGATCAGGGAGGAGGAGGGTCAGTGGGGAGAAGAGATGGGGGAGGAAGGTGGGCAAAGTATCAGCAGAGAGGAGGGTCGGGGATAAAGGTGGGGGGAGATGAGGGTTGCAGGGATGAGGGCAGAGGACTATGAGAGTTGGGGGCATTAGGGTCAGGGGGATGAGGATGGGGGGAAATGAAGGTTGTGAGGGAGGAGAGTCAGAGAAGAAGGTCAGTGGGAGGAGTATCAGGGGAGACAGGGGTTGTGGAGATGAGGGTAGAGGGCAATGAGAGTTGGTAGAATTAGGGCCAGGCCGGATGAGAGTCAGAGATTAGCATGTCAGGGGATGGGTGGCCTGAAGAGTCTATGGATGGAGAGGAGAGGGTGAGGACGGGGCAAGGATGTACCTCATGGAGTAGGAAGTGGAAAATGGGGGTTGCTTTAATTTTGGGTTTCTCTAGAGAAGCTGACTCTGAGGTAGGGATATGCATCTTATATGGAACACTGAAAAAAAGGTAGGGGAGTGGAACAGGGCAGGGAAGACCTCTAATAAAGAGTACTTAACCAGGCGGCTACTGTGCACAAGAGCCTAATCCCAATGGGGAGAGTCAGATCCAGCGTCAAACACACATCTACAGGGCAGAGGAGTCCGTGTAGTTACATACCAACTCCAACTGGTCATCGGTAGAGGGCTGCCTGCTGTGTGTGGCATGGAGGACTCTAGTGACAAGAGAAAGGCCTCAGCCCCCCGCCCACAGGAAAGGAGGTGCTGGTGATCTGTATGTGGAAATGATACTGGCAAGGGGATACAGGCAGGGGCCCAACAGCATCTGCTACAGAGGACAGAGTGGGGAAGAGGCATCCTCAAGCTCCTCGAGAAGAGCAAGCATCTTGATCTCTTAGCCACAAATGGGAGTCTCCTAGAATCCTCATCCTCACTGATGAACAGATTTGGGGGCATAATGGAGGAGAGGTACCAAAGTAGAGAGATGCTCCCCTCTACCTGGGGACGTCCTCCTCTTAACTCCAGATGTCACACTTGCTTCTATGGCCAAGTCTGCAAGGAAGAGAGTGGCTGTCTACCCTAAGAAGGGTGTGCTCTCAGGGTTTCTGCTGCTGGTCCGAACCCAAAGTGGGTTAGGATGGGGGACCTTGGTGCTCACCCGCTTCTGCCCTGTCCCTTCTCCTCAGGCACCAGGAAGTTTACTCCACTGTGCTTGTGGTGGTGCCGACCCTCCTGGTGCTGATACTGATCATGGTCTATGGGTTTTGGAAGAAGAGATACATGGCAAGTGAGTAGAGCCCACCTCCCAGCCTCCTGAGGGCAGAGCTCTGGGTAACTGCACTAAGGGTTATGACCTCAAGTCCCCAAGTGATATGGCCCTTGGCCTGTGTCCAGTCAAAAGGACCGTGAGGCTTCCACCTGGGGCGGAGGGCGGCCAGGTGGAGACCACCCAGCACAGCCTTAAGGTGGTGACCTGGAAGGAACCAGAGGCAGAGTCAGAAAGGGGCTGGGGCTGGTGGAAGAGCATCGGGGCACTGTGAGCAGGGCAGGGCCCTTCCTCAGCTCTCCCTGTTTCTTGCAGGCTACAGCATGTGCAGCGATCCTTCTAGAGGTGACCTACCTAGAAGACCAGAGCCCCGTGTGGAAGTCTGCTTGATCTGAGGCCACTTAAGCATGGGGTGGGGAGCTTCTCCCAGAGTGGCCCCAGGGGGCTAGAGGAGGGGTACAGATTGGGGCCAGTCTAGATCGGATGAAGCTGGAGGACTTGTGCAGTGCTGGACTCACCCAGGACTTCCCAAAACCAGAGGCTGCCATCCTGAGCAGCCCCACAGCCCAGCGTTCTCCTGGGCGGCAGGAACCTGGGGAGGGGCCCAGAGCAAAGGGCATCAGTCAGAAAGTCCCAAGGAAATGTGCCCAGTGGTTTCTGCTCAGAGCTGCAGACTCCAGGGCTCTTGGTGGAGGCAGGGGAACACTGAGAGTGCTGTTTACAGAGAACCTCAGCTCCCATCTGCCTCAGAAACCCTATCAGGCTGAGCTGCCCTCCCTACCAGGGCCACTGTGTCCTCTGCTTCCCTCTGCTCTGCTTTAGCCTCCCCTAAGGTTAGGGAAGAAAGAGTCGGGCTCACGATTCCCAGAGGTGGTGATGTCTCATCCTGGAGGAGAGGAAACAGTGACTAAAAGCTGGGGACCCACAGAGGAGTTGGCAGCTTCCCTTGTCGGGCCAGGTGTTCTTTGCTGGGCCTCTGGATGGCCCTGCCCTGACTGGGGCTGCTCCTCCCTCCTGTCCTGGGACCCTGCAGAGCCCATGCTCTCACTGCTGCCACCTGCTGGCCGCTGCCTCCTTAGAAAGCTGTGACCAGGCAGCTAAGAGCTTCTGGGCTGCAGGGTCAGCCTCTCCCAAGACTGAAGTGCAGAGGCTGGACTTGGGGCTCTCTCCCCCAGCTTCTACACCTGGGTTCCAAGTCTGAGTTCCCACAGGGGACCCAGCAGCCTCCAGCAAGTCCATACCCTGGGGTGCCTGAGACTTTGGCTCTGTATGGAGGGTGCTCACCCCACAGACACTGGTGGGGAGACCATGGCTCAGAGGAAGGGTGGAGCACCCCCACTCCCCCACTCTTACTCCTCAGGGTAGAGAGAGAAGACACACACTTGGGACACAGTGAAGACAGCAACTTGGAACTGACCACAGCCTGGAGGACCGGCCCAGGCAGGAGGACAGGGAAAATGGAGCCCAAGTAGCCTCTGGCCAGGGACCCAATGGCCCGAGGACTCTGCCTCCCACCCACTGACTCAGGGCTCGGACTCAGCCTCTATTGTCCAGACCACTGGCTTGGGGTCCAGCAGTGAAGGCTGGAGAATGCAGCCTGGATTCCCCTACACACACACACACACACACACACACAAACACACACACACACACACACACAGGTGTCTACTGACCTGGAGTGACTGGAATAGCACCTGGGGATAAATGTGACAACTGTGCATTCAATCCTGGGTCAGGGACGTTCTAATGGCCAGGAGAGTGACACAACCAGGACCTTGATGGACAGCCAGAGGGGCCACTTCAGGATGGATGTGGGGAGAGTGGAAGAGGCAGGGAGTAATCCTGGGAGACAGCAGGGAGGAGGCACTTCTTCCCTATGTCCAGGAGAGGGCAATAGAGGGAAGACTGAGGCTGAAGAACTGATGGCTCTGGTCCCAGGACAGACAGACAGACAGATAGACACACACACACACACACACACACACACACAAACACACACCCATCTCTGTAGCAAGCAACCATCTATGATAGCTGTTCTCCCTATCATGATGGTGTAGCCACCATCCTGTTGTGTAATAGGAGGGAGCTTAACCTACCTGGGGGAAAACAGCTCCCCAAGAGCTCCCACCAGCACCACTGATGAACCTGCTTCCTCTGAGAGTGAGATGCCCAAGGGGAGGATCCCTAGGGAATAAGTCAGGGACAGGGACCAGGATGCCACTCTGTCACTGTGTGACCCTCAGCAAGTCACTAACCCTTGGCCTAATTTTTCCTCTCTTTTGAAAGAGGACAATAATTCCTACTTCTCAAGATTGTTTTCAAGATAAAATAGTATTAGCATTGTACAATGATGCAAATGCCTCATTACTATTGTTTCTTAAGTTGTTTTCTAGCTCTAACGTTGTTTCCCACATTGCTTTTAAGACCTTAGGATTCTATTATTCTATTTCTTAGTTTTGTCCTATCTGTTCCCAATTGTCATCACTATATGGATGTTGGGGTCCCTCTGATGACAGTCCCTTTGGAAAGGTCCTCTTTTGAGGAGGGGAGGGTACAGAGTGGACTCATCTCAGTGTGAACTTGGCAAGTCACTATCCCTCTCTGATCCTGTTTCCTCATCTGGAAAAGGAGTGAGAGAGGAGAAAGGAAGAAACCAGTCAGGCAGGCAGTTAGGGTGGGTTCTTGGTTGAATTCTTTTAAACAAAAGAACGGCCTGAAAAATCAAGCTGCAGGCACAGATACAGGAATTTGCACAGGGGGGCTTGGCTAAGACATGTTCACAGCCTCACAGATAAGACAGACTACACAGGTGACTTGCCCAAACATGCCCACAATGAAAAATTTCGTCCCCTGACATGTGCAATAAGGGGAACAAAGCAATATGGAGTAACTCAAGCTAAGGGCCCACATGCACATTAGAAGGACACGGTGAAGCTACCATTTGCCTTATGCAAATGATTACCCAGTCCTCATCAGTTTCTTATAAAAACCTTTGCATTCAACTGTAAAAATGGCAACCCTCTTTCAGGCCCCTTCTCTACAGCAGAGAGCTTTCTCTTCTCACTCATTAAACTCCAACCTCATCCTTGGTGTCCATGCTTCTTAATTTTCATGGTTGTGAGACAAAGAACTCCAGTGATACCTCAAACAACAAGAGACTGCTACATTGTGGTGCATTGGTGAGACTGTAATAGGAGGGTGGAGATGAGCTCTGAAGCCTCTTCTCACTTCCTCGGGTATGTGTGTCAGAGGTGTTTAAACTGGAGTGACTCCATCTTGTATAGAGGCTGGGTAAAATAAGGCTGAGACCTACTGGGCTGCATTCCCAGATGTTAGGCATTCTAAATCACAGGGTGAGATAGATTGGCACATTATATGTAAATTATAATGCATTAGCATGCTAAGGGACACTCCCACCAGCGCCATGACAGCTTACAAATGATATGGCAACATCAGGAAGCTACCTTATATGGTCTGAAAAGAGGAGGAACCCTTAGCTCCAGGAATTACCCACTCTTTTCCTGGAAAACTCATGAATAATCCACTCCTTGTTTAGCATATAATCAAGAAGTAACAATAAATATAAGCAGCTAAGCTGCCCATGTTCCTGCTCTATGGAGTAGCCATTCTTTATTCCTTTACTTTTTTAATAAACTTGCTTTCATTTTACCACATGGATTTATCCTGAATTCTTTCTTGTGTGAGATCCAAGAGCCCCCTCTTGGGGTCTGGATCAGGATCGCTTTCCAGTAATGTGTGCAGAACAGTTGCATGGACACAGCTCAGCATTAAGTGAGGTGGGACACACTGGGAAAGAACAGGAGCCAGCCCTGGCCTCAATCTGCTCACAGCCTCTGAGGGATGGGAGACACGGCACTGCTG
Organism: Piliocolobus tephrosceles; assembly: GCF_002776525.5. NCBI lineage: Eukaryota > Metazoa > Chordata > Mammalia > Primates > Cercopithecidae > Piliocolobus > Piliocolobus tephrosceles. Next base: position 127,577,782 of record NC_045438.1, read on the forward strand.
GGTACACCCCAGACCTTACACTGTGTGGTCAGACGCCACAGTGCAAGAGATAGGAGGTCCTCAAGTCCTTCCAAGATGGGGGAACTGGGAATCCTGCAGGCTCTGGCCAGCCAGGCAGGCTTCAGGGAGGAGGTGGGGCTCTATCTGAGGCCCAAACCATGGGGCGGAGTCAGGAGGTGAGATCTAGTTGCAGAGAATGCATAGGCCATGGCAGCTGGGAGCCGTGGGGAGGCTTGACGAGAAGGGGCTGTGGAGGGTGGAAGGGGACATGGCCATACACCAGGTGGTTGCTGGACCCAAGAGGAGGCCTTTAGCTGTGTCCTGAAGTAGGGCACGGTAGCCGTGAGGGTGACCAACTGTCCCTGTTTGCCCCTAAGGGGTTCCTGGAACCAAGTGAACCAGCACAATTTGCTCACCCTAGGAGCCTGCTCCCATATGAACTTCCATGGTAAGGACACAGGGGACTGAGGAGCTACAGACCAAGCCTCATATCCCCAGCCCCAACTGGACACTTTCCCAAACACGCCAGCCTTTCACTTCCTCCCTCCTCTCTCAACCTTCTTCTTGAAGCTCCGGGGACCCAGATCCACAGCAGATCCACGGCAGGAAGATGCAGGGCAGGTGGGGCATTGGACAGGCTGCTCACTTTAGCAGGTGAGACAACAAAGCTTCCTGAGCAACAGGCTGTGGACATAGAACACACCTGGGAAGGGCTGATCATCATGGCCAATGGAAGAACAAATAAAGTAAATCCAGCACCTCCTGGATGTAGACATGCCTGCATGGAGTCCAGCAAGCAGGCATTAGGTTTACAGTTCTCTTCAATGGCTGCAACGTGCCTTCACTTTGGATCAAATCGAGAGAGTGGATGCCGTGCTGCCGGCTCCTCGTGCAGGACATTAGGAGTGAGGGCAGGTCTCCTCTGCCAGCTCCCTTGGAGTCTTCCTCAGCTACAGAGAGCCACCTTGCCAAGGCCAGATTCCCCTTCCAGGACACCCCACTTCCCCTGACTGATTGACAAGTCCTCAAGGGCTATCCTATCTTCGGAACTCCTCCCAGGATAGCCTGAGTCTCGTTATGGCCTCTATTGCAATCTGACTTCTCCTTCTGCCTGTGAAAGGAAAATAAATCTCAGAACCCCAAAATCACTAAGCCAGGGGAAAAGTAAAGCTGGGAGCTACAGCAGGCAAACTGGCCTCCCATTTTATTCCTAAATAAGATAACTACAAAGATTTAAAAACTATATACCTCCCTCACAATTTGCCCACAAGACAATTCTTTGTGGGCCTCAAGATCTTGGCCCTAAAACAGTTGTGTTGATTTTCACCCTGGCAATGTAAACTGTTAGCTGATCTCCACAGGTGTAGGACAGAAAGTCATCCCTCTGCTCACCTGGGATGAATGCATATCTGAGTGCTTCTCTGCCCTATTGTTTATGTAAAAATGCAGATTCACTGAGCCAGAGTAAATTGTGTATTCAGTGAAAAACTGATAGAGCACTCAAAAGAATGCAACCTTTTGTCTGTTATCTATCTACGACTTGGAAGCCACCTTTCCCACTACCCCGTCCACACCCACCCTGGGCCAAATGTACATTGGTCCAGACCGAGCCAATGTACATCTTACATATATTGATTGATGTCTCATGTCTCCCTAACATGTATAAAAACAAGCTGTGCCCCAACCACCTTGGGCACCTGTCATCAGGGCTCCTGAGGCTCTTGTGGGCCTGTCCTTAACATTGGCAAAGTAGACTTTCTGAATTGACTGAGGCCTGCTTCCTGCTCTTCTCCTCCCCAGACGTTGGTCCCAGAGCGCTTTAAATCTCCACTGCTAATCTGCACCTGACTCTGTGCCCAGGAACCCACCTGCAGCACCACAGTTTTACAGTTTTTCTTTTCTTTGTTGTTTATTCACTGTCAATAACCTGTGAAAATTGATTTTCTGCAGTTCATATAACGACAATTGTTTAAAAATGTGTTTGATTAGTGTCGTCTTTCATCAAAGGCTCTGGAGTGATTATGGCAGCTCAGAGCTGGGGAAGGAGATGATCTGGGGGCTGAGATACCCTTTCCCCTCCTCCTCCCATCCCCATCTTCCCCTCCCAAGGCTTTACTCTCTCCCACCTTTGCCATAGACACCCCCTGCACCTCCATTCCTGGAAGTAAATCTCCATCTCTTTTCTCCTCTTCCCCTCCTGTCCCCATGGAACTCCCCAGTTCCCAGGCAGGCCTGGCATGAAGTCTCTGAACTCTGGGAACCGGGGGTCTTCAGGTTCTGGTCAGACCTCCAAAAGGCCCCCTAACACTGTCACTCACCTTCAGCCTGTGTGTTAGCTGGGTGAGGAAGAGAAACTTCAGGCTGGGGAGGAAGTGGTAGAACAGAGGGGAGAGAGGAGAAAGAGCTTTTTATTTCATCATAGTTTCTTCCTGGACTTTCCCAGCTTTCCCCACCCACAGCCCCAGTGGGAGGGAGGTGGCCTGACAAGCGGGAAGAGGCTGGGGCCAGAGGAGCCCAGCAGGAGCTACAGAGGACAGGCTGAGGCTTTTCCAGGCCCAGATATAGACCCTGCAGCTGGAGGGGGTCATATAGGCCAAGGCGTCCCGCTTCCTCACCGGCCTCCTGCTTCCTCAAGGGAGGCTTTGCCTTCCTCAGCAATTCATCCCCAGGGCCAGATCCTGCCAGCCCTGGTTCCCGCTCCCCAGGGGTTCCCCGTTCCCTCACTTTCCTCCCACCATCCCGGCTCAAGAAGAGGACCCATGACCTTGGAGGCCACACACCCGCTGTTGAGAGTCCTGCTGGTACTCCTGGCCTCAGGTGAGGGGAAGGGGAGCAGGGCCAAGGGAGGGGGACAGCAACCTTTGTCTTACAGGGTTGTTGTGACTATTCAAGGAGAATACGGACTTGAAGGGCCCAGTCCAGTGCATAGAATATGACCAGGGCTGTTTCTTTCACCTCTGTCCCCCTTCCAGCCCTTGACCATGTACCTGTAAGAGCAGGAGAGCTATCCCAGAGGACTGTGGGTCTAGGGAAAGGGCACACTCTGTAGTTACCACAACCTGTGGCCTGCTTTGCTTTCTACCTCTGCCTGATGGTTTCCAGGCCCCAGTCACGGGCACTGACAGTGTCTTCCAGCCTCTGTCCTCTCGTCCCTTCTCTCCATCCACCATCGCTGCAGACGATGAACGCTGGGCTCTTGCAAACCATACTTTCTTGCATCAAGAGATTAAACCAGAAACCAAGGGGTGCTGATACCCCAGCTGAGAGATGTCCCTGAACTGCTTGTCCTTCCCCTTTGACATTTGACACCCCAGACATCTTCCCTAAAAGCCTGCTCTGGTATAAAACAGTCTACCTTTGTGTTCTTCCTTTGACTTAAAATGGGACCTATTAAAATGTATTTTTTATCTGGGAGAGTCATTTGTCAATGACATCAGTATACTCTGAGAGCTCACTGCGTCTCCTAGAGAAGGGTTGAGCTTAAGGACCTGAGACAGAACTGTTAAGGGAAGGGTACCAGGAGAGCTGGGTGGAGACCCTGCCATAGGAGACCAGATAGAAAGTCAAGGGATAACAGTTGCAAAAGGGAAAGAGACAAGGACTTGAGATAGAACCAACATTCCAGTTTTACAGAGAAAGAAACCGACCCTGAGGTGGAATAACTTGCCCTAGACAACATGGCTTGTGGAGCGGAGCCCCCGACCACATGGCTGCCTACTGGTCAGCTGAGCCGAAGGGAACCTCAGGACAGGCTGGAAGCTGGGGAGGGCCTGTGGAGACAACAGGCATGGCGGGAGGGATGATTTTCAGGGCAGGAGGTTGGTCTGGGCTCTGACTTTCCTCACCAGGTGGGTCCTTATTCCAAAGCCCCCCAGTCAAGTCCATCATCCTGGGTGTGGCAGTGGCTGTTGTGCTGCTGCTATTGCTCGTCCTTCTCAGCAATCAGTACCTCCAGAAAGCCTGAGGAAGAGCTAGGAAAGGTGAGTCCTGGTCGCTGGCTCTGAGCAGACAGCCAAGTGCTTAGCCATTTCTAAGGCAGCCTGAGAGCCACGAGGACAAGGATTCTTATGCTCATTTTACCAACCAGGAAACTGGGGCCTGAGAGGTAAAGTGGCCAAGATCCCCTGGGATCCCCAAATGGCTTTCCTCCCTTCTGGCAGAGCAACAGCCTCGGCAGCCCTGAGGGTGGTGGACCTGTCATCTTCTAAGGCTCCAGGTCAGCTCACCCAAAGTCAATTCAACTCAATGCCAATTTGTCTACAACTAGGTATGCTAGTATCCATTTTGGATCATGTCTTATTGCCATCTTTTAGGTTAAGACTTTTAAAACAAAAAAAACCTGCAGCATCTTGTGTAAGATTTATCAGATTAGTCCCCTTTAATGAATGTTACCTCCTTTCTTGCTGTTTTATGTTGGTTGGTTTGTTTGGCATATAGGTACCATGAGCTTAATAACCCTATACACTGAAGATGTTTCTGCTGACAAGATTGAAACATGGGAGTGGGCCAGAATTATATTGGACTTCATTGGTTTTAGTTTTTCGAGCTATGAAAATCCAAAGAAATCAGTGGGTTGTAAAATTTTATATATATATTTTTAATCAGTGTAAACTCAATTTAATGGATCACAATAGGATTTTTATAAAAACATAACAGAAGAGCATAATGTCATAATGCTTTACCCATTTTTTTGTTAAACTTTTGTTTTAGGAGTGTGTGTGAACATGTGTCTGGGTGTGAGAGTGTATGAGTGTGTTTGCATATGTGGTAGTAAGTAAATTGTGAATCACACTGGAGTTCCTGGTTCAAAAAATTGGAAAGACAGTACTACATATAATTTCATCAGCAAATAGATTATACTCAGGTAATTTTAAATTTGGAATTTTCAGTGATCTGGAACTGATAATTAAGTTTATGGATTTTATGCACATTAACCACAGACAGCCAGTTTGTTTTGCTCCTTCGTATCCCTGGACACCACTCTTGCTGGGCGCTGGGGACCTCCCCAGGCAGAACATGGCCACTGATCCAGCCCTGGCCTTTTTCCCAACAAAGTCCTTTCTGCCCAGCCAGGACCCCAATATCTCCCTCATGTTTCCACAGGAGTTGGGTTGGGAGAGATTCCCTGCTTAACCTTGACTGTCTTCTTTGCAGGCAAGGGTGAATCCTACCATGTTTATGATGACGTCCAAAAGGAGAAAACCACTGTGAGTAAGAATGACCCTTCCCTGGGACAGCAGTACCACAGCTTTCCTGCGCAACTTTATTCCTGTCTTTTTTAATTTCCTGGCTTATACTTACTCTTAGTACCTATTTACTCTAAACCTTGACTCGCACTGGTGACTACTCATTCCCCTGCTCCCTCGTGCTTGGCTTATCTACGTGTTTCCTTTGTCTATGTTTCCCCATTCAAATTTCCTAGAGAAAAAGAGAAGTTGGCTAACCCAGCTTTGCCATTCACCCCTGTGGGAGGCAGCTTTTCATGTCTCACATGTCATGAACCAGCTTGTGGATTGGCTGCTATTGGTTCAGTCAGCTGTGGGGAAGGGTGTCACATGGCAGACAACATGGCTCCCCTAGGATGCTCTCCTAGCAGGGGCTAGAGACTGGGCAGTTTCCCTTGGGTAAGTCTGTCTTGTCTAAAGATCTGAGACTCTTGGAATCACAGAATTGCAGAATTCAAACAATCTAAAGTCATCTTGATCAACCCTCTGTATAACTTCGGAATCAGCTCTACAAATAACATCCCTACCAAGTGCTCATTTAGCTCAGTGCTACTCAAACTTGAGTGTGCATAAAAACCACTTGAAGAGCTTGTTAAAACAGTTTCCTGGGCCTCGCCTAAGACACTTTGCCTTAATATATCTGGCATGGAGCCTGATGATGCACTTTTAACAAGCTCTGAGGTGATCTGGTGCTACTGGCCTGGGAACTGAAGGAAGAATTCACTGGACAGTGAGCACTTATCAAGTACTCACATGATATAGAGCTGCTTTACCAGTGATGGATGACCTCCATGTGGCAAAGACAGCTACCAACCAGCAGGGGCCACCTCCTCTTAAAGGGATGTGAGGAAGGAGGAGCAAAGCAAAGTCAAGTACTTATCAACTAGAGGGCAGAAGGTTTGAGTCTGAGGCCTGTGATAAGATCATGGAGGAAATTTCTGGACACTTGCCCCCCTGTTCCCCAGGGCCTACTAGGACAGAGTCCAGGTAGATAGGGTCTGGGACCCAGTGCCTCTGAGTAACCTAATTCTCGCCTCCCTCTGGCCATCACTTCCTTTCTGACCAAGGGCTATGAAATCCTGACAGATTGTGCAAGTATTTTATTGGTGCCTATGTCCTTGAGAGACCCCTCCCTTAACTGTCCTCTCAGGACCTCTAAGCCAGGCTGAGGAGTTCTGCCCCTGCCCTAACCCCCAGGCCAGATCCCTCTTCTCTTCCCTGTCCTCCTGATTTAAAATCTCCTACACATGAGATTCTTACGACCTTGCCAGAAGGAATGCCAGGATGTGGGTAGTGCCTACTGCTCAGGAGTCTCCCTGGCCCTAGCCCTTGCCCTGTCTTTGCCAGGCAGCGTGTGGCGAGGGACCTTCCTTCCCTATGGCCATCCACACAGCTCCAGTAAAACTGATTTGGGCTCCCCTGCCTTGCACAGGATCATTATCCAGTCTGCTAGCTGCATCTTACTCAAACAGAGTGGGCTGGGGGCTGCCTCCTGCTTGGCCCACGTATGTTCCAAAGGGCCCTTCTGGAGCCAGGGGTCCCCTTTTTATTGTGTATCCCCAAGAAGTGACTTTGAACTCTGGGAACTTCAGGCCAAGTGACCAGAAGTGGTGTCCTGCTACATCATGGGGAAGATTGCTTGGAGTTGCAGATTCATGACTTCCCAATGGTGACCTTAAAGGTCCCTGATTCTAGCTTCCAATGGGACGCCAAAACCCTCTCTACAAACCCCAGCAAGGAGTCATGAAGTCTCTGCCTCCATCTGTCAAAGGGCAGGGAGCTCACCATCTCCTCCTTAGGCAGCCGGCTTGTGAATGCTTTTGTCAAATAGGACTTGGCTTGTCCTCAGTCACAGTGAGACATCAGCCTTGTCCACAGGATGAGACTGAGATCAGGCTACACTGTGGCCAGAAAGAGATGGGGATGGAGAGGAGAAGGGTGGGAGGTGTGAGGTCTGAAGGGCCAGGCTGCGAGGATGAGGTGTTCCTCTGGGAGGAAGGTAAGTAAGCTCCTATTACTTCTGACTGTGACAGCTCTGCTGCCATCATCCACCTTCTAGGGTCCCAGTGTCAAGCATGTGGTTCTGTCCTCAGCCTGTGGCTCCATGGGGACACAAACCATGCAGGCCTGTAGGGCCAGACACTCAGGCTAAGGGAGATGGGGAACAAGAGAAAATGGGGTGTTCTGGGTGTCACCCTGACTCCTGAGGTTCCAGTCCTGCCCTGCCTGCCCTAGTCTCCTCCTGCAAGCTGGATCTGATTGCTGAAGGCTAGGCAATTGCTGCACCGTGCCTTTCCACCTGACCTAGCTCTGTTTTGAGACGGTCACTGGCGTTGAACTGTGGCCTCATTTGACCTCTGGTCCTTCATAGTTACAGGCTCTTGACAGTGCCTTCGTGCTTGGTGTATATTTTAGACTACATGCCCACTGGGAGAGCCCATCTCCACCAAATGATCCTTGACTTGGGTTTCCTGTCTGCATGGGTCTGGCTGCAGCACCAGGAGCCACCCTCACGAACTGTCAAAACCCAAAGAATTTACCCAGACCTAGAACTCCAACGTTATTTATTTTTTATTTTTTGAAACAGAGTCATTCTGTCACCCAGGCTGGAGTGCAGTGGCATGATCTTGGCTCCCTGTAACCTCCGCCTTACCTCCCAGGTTCAAGCCATTCTCCTGCCTCAGCCTCCCAAGTAGCTGGGACTAAAAATGTGCGCCACCAATCCTGGCTAATTTTTGTATTTTTAGTAGAGATGGGGTTTCACCATGTTGGCCAGGCTGGTCTTGAACTCCTGGCTTCATGTGATCATCCCGCCTCAGCCTCCCAAAGTGCTGGGATTACAGGGGTGAGCCACCACCCTGGCCAGCTCCAACAGTTTTGACTGATCTGTATAAATTACACAAGCATTTAGGGGTGGCTACTGACTGTCAGGCACTGTGCTCAGGGTTGAGGATACAGAGATTAATTCTAGTAAGACAACATTTATGGAGTGCCGGATTCCTTTTCATGGATGAATGGCTCGAACATCCCTGTAAGGTATTTTACATATGTAGATATTGTGGCACAGAGAGGTTAAGTAATTTCCTGAATTCACATAGTTAGTAAATGATGAATTCTAGACTCTGAAGTTTTAACCACTATGCTTCTGGGTCCCTGTTCCCTTAAAGATTTCATGTGTGTGTGTGTGTATGTGTGTGTGTGTTGGGGAGATGCATGGAAAAACAATGACAATATAAAGCAGTTATGGCTACAGCTAGAGGAATGCTGAAGGTACCAGAGGAGGATGGAGAGGATGGGGGAAGCATGACCTTTCCTGACACAAGCCTCCAGGAGGCAAGAGGGGAGAGCAGGGGTGCAGCTGACTCAGCTGGGGAATTCAAGGGACAAGATTCCCAATTAACCAGTGGCCCCAGACAGGAGGATGTGGGTTCCTCCTCCCCACCCTGCCCCAGGGAAAGAGCTACTCCTGCTACCATCAAAGGCCTGAAGGCACCTTTCCAAAGCTATGACCTCAGGAATGTACACCTTTTCCTTATCTCAGTACCGGGGCATCCTTGTCTACCTCAGGCCCCACAGGAGGGATATGTGAGGAGAACCAGGACAGGATGGGGAGGGAGAGCTGGCCCTCGACCTTTGGAGTCCCAGGAGGCTTCAGGCCTATTGTGCATGTCTCAGTGTGTAAGCAGCCTTCTTCTCCCTGCGGGTCGTTCTTCAGGCCACACAGTGGGCCCTCCCTTCACTTCATCTCCCTATGCTCTTGACACATATGATACAATAAGAAAAGATTTTGTTCACCAACCTGCATATTTGATCTTTGGGTGGTTGTTTCAAACCACTGTTTTGAGATAGCTCATTATGCAATGACAAACAATCAAAACAAACAGCCAAGACAAATGTGAAGAACAAGGCTATGGGGAAAGGAGATGGCTTTACCCCACCAGAAACCAAAACTTACTACGAAATCATAGTAATTACCATGCAATCCTGGAATAGAAAACTGGCAAAGGCAACAGAATCAAGAGCAAGGAACAGATCCATGTATATGGCAACTAGATATTTGACAGAGCAGGCATTATGAATCAGGTGGAAAGAAGAGAATATTTAATGCTGCTGATACAACAGTCTAGCCATGTGGGGAAAAACATAAAATTAGATTCCTACCTTATGTCTTATGCAGAAATAAATTCCAGGTGGGTTATCAACCTAAATGTGAATAGCCCAACAATAAAATGTTTAGACAAAAATATGAGTTGTTTATGACTTCAGGGGCCAGAATGATTTTTTTTCTTTTTTTTTTTTTCTTTTTTTGAGACGGAGTCTCACTCTGTCACCCAGACTGGAGTGCAGTGGTCGGATCTTGGCTCACTGCAAGCTCCGCCTCCCTGGTTAATGCCATTCTCCTGCCTCAGCCTCCCCAGTAGCTGGGACCACAGGCACCTGCCACCGCACCCGGCTAGTTTTTTGTATATTTTAGTAGAGACAGGGTTTCACCATGTTAGCCAGGATGGTCTCGATCTCCTGACCTCATGGTCTGCCTGCCTCGGCCTCCCAAAGTGCTGGGATTACAGGCTTGAGCCACCACACCCGGCCCAGAATGATTTCTTAAGCAAAATCAGGAGCAATGGCGCTCACGTGTAATCCCAACACTTTGGGAGGCTGAAGCCGGTGGATCACTTGAGGCCAGGAGTTTGAGACCAGCCTGGACGACATGGCAAAACCTCATCTCTACTAAAAATACAAAAATTAGCTGGGCATGGTGGTGTGTGCATGTAATTCCAGCTACTTGTGAGGCTGATGCATGAGATCACTTGAACCTGGGAGGCAGAGGTTGCAGTGAGCCCAGGTCATACCACTGCACTCCAGCCTGGGTGAAAAAGCACAAACCATAAAGGGTAAAATAATATGACATATCTGGCTATATTAAAATTGAAAACTTTGGTCCAAAGAAGATACCAGAAACAAAGTGAAAGGATGAGCCACCGACAGGGAGAGGCATTTGCAATGCATAGAACTGATTAAAGATTAGTGGCCAAAATTTATGAAGAACTCATTCAAATCTATAAAAAGGACAAACCACTTTCAATTGAGCTATAGGGAGAAATAAAACACAGAAAGTTTAAAAACCAAAGGCACATAGATAATGTGTAACTTCACTAGTAATCAGAAGAATTCAAATCTCAGCTAGATGCAATTATATACAGATTGGTAGGGGATTTCAAATATGCCTGTAATTATGTAATATATATAATATATATTTATACACAAACGCACACACACACACATAGTCAGAGAGAGAGATGACCTCACATATTCCAATTCCAAGGAGTCTATGGTAATAATCACAGAAAAAAGATATATAGTTCCATGGATGCATTTAGGTAGCCCAGTGGCATTTGCTCTGTAAAATGCATATAAAATCATTTTAGGTATGTGTTGATTGATATCAGGTTTCTATTACATCAGTGATTTATGCAACATGGAGGCAATAACACATGGGAACAGGGAAAAATTTAAACATGGCACTATATACAAATTTTAGTGTTAAGTATGTTTACTATAAAATTCCGCCTAATACAATGAAAGAGATAACAAACTTTTCATCTCCTAGATTTGAACCAGTTTTGTTTTTTTCCCTTCATTTTCAAATACAGCAAAATATTAAGGATTGACAAAACTGAGTAATAGGTACAAGTGTTATATTATTCTCTATACTTCCCCGTGTGCTTAAAATATTTCTAATTAAAAACAAAACAAAACAGAACAGCTATTGCAAAAGTCCACACAAGAGCCATAGCCCAGGGTGCTGTAACTTGAGGAAGAGAGAGTGGCACTGAAAAGAGGACTTAAGGTGCCACCACCTGGCTTGAGAAGAGAGATGGCCACAAGGATAGCAGAAGTGTGGGGATGGATGTGGGGGAAAGAGGAGTGATGGTCTTCTGTCTGGTGTAGCTGGTGAGAGAGAGGGAAGAATTGAAAACACACAGGGATGTACTGCCAGTTTGACTAGGAGAAGCCTGGTGACAAGTGAGTGGCAGTGAAAGATAAGTTAGGAGAATCAGTTTGGGGAGGGAGAAAATGAATTTGGGTTTGCATCTGCTTGCAACTACAAGACAGCTAACCCTAAGAAGCTGCCGATGAGCATCTGGAACTCAAAAGAGGGATCAGGAGTAGGTCACTTGCTGACCCAGAGGCAAGTGGCCAGAAGAGCTCTGATTTTGGGGGGATACTTTTGTTCAGGTGATGAGAGAAAAAAGAGAATTCCAGGAAGGAGTCAGAGAAGCTACCAGAGAGGCAAAGGACATACCAGTATTCTACAATGTATTAGTCAGAGTTAGCTAGCTGCTGTAATAAAAAATGCTAACAAATTTATTTCTCACTCCCATCACATGGAGGTTGGTGAGGAAGCTCTGCTCTGCTCCACGCATCACTCAGGAATGCAAGTTTCTTCCAGCTAGTGGCTTTCTTGTTCTCTAGAATCTCAGAGCCCTCCACTGCATCCTCTATATCTGGGCAGCAAATGAGAGAAGAGAGAGAGAACATTCAAGATTGCACAGAAGGCTTTATGTGACAGCCCTGGAAGTAGCAAACTTGAAATTTCATTTCTTACAGAACCCCGTCATGTGGCCACCTCTAAGAGCAAGAGGTGTTGGAAGACAGTCTAGCTGTGTTCTCAGGAGGAAATAGTTGGGTGAACAATTACTTAGTCTCTTCCAATAGTCAAAATGTTGTGAAATGAAAGTTTTAAATCCTTTGGGAAGCTTCCCTACGGTACCTAAATTTGGCCTGTCTTCTCTTTCGTAACTGCTACTACTTCTTCTCCTGCCTGAGCTTCTTTCCTCTGAGAATCCTTGCTGCATTTCTCAAAATAAGCTGTGTTCCTCTCCTCTTGCAACTATCATATGTGTGACTTATTTGCAAGCTGGACTTTGTAGTGGTCTTGTCTTTCATGGAGTTTCATTCTAGGAAACTCAGTACACACACACACACACACACACACACACACACACACACACACACACA
>NC_045438.1:127590036-127726355 GCF_002776525.5 Piliocolobus tephrosceles
ACACACACACACACACACACACACACACACACACACACACACACACATCATCATCATCAGAGTAATCTACAACTTTATTCTGTCCTCCAAGGAAACACGCGAGTTTATATTCTCAAAGTCCATATTTATCTTGCTGTCAATACCTGGCAGCTACCTTCTCACTCACATCTCCCAACCAAATCTCTCCTCCAGCCAGTTTTTCCTGGCTCTTTAATCCTTTGCCCACGCACTGATAGGTCATTAGTGTCTCCACTGAAGAAGACATGTTTCCTCAGTCAAAACCAGAATTCGCTACATTGGGGCTGAGTTAGATGAAAGAGTGGATCCTCCATGTCTCTTCGATCCCTGATATTTTAGGTCTTGTGTTTTAGGAGTTGTGATATTTGAGGCTATGGTGATGGTTTGGAGATCCAGGGCATGAGATTGACTAAAAGTGGGTTTGTTACATAACAGTAGCCTTGTAACACAAAAGTAGCGAATCAAGAGCTAAGGCGAGTAAGCTCACTGTATCTGTTGAAGGACTGAGACTCGCTTCTCAGTGTTTCACAAAACATTAATTTTTTAAGAGATATTAATAAGTGTTATGTGAACTTACTAGGACCATGCTACTAACATATTTTCTCCAAATATTTTTAATGTAAGGAAAAATAAGCCCTGTTTATTACAATTTGCAAGAACCAACTTTTAGAAACTCTTTTAATATCTGTTAATAAGCAGATAATCAAATAAATTGCTATATCCACACCAAGAGGTCACACATAGACATTATAAAGAATGAAGTAAGCCTATATTTGTTGATATGGAAAGATGTCCCCGATATATTAAATGGGAAAAATGCAAGCCCTAAAATGAGCTTATTTGTGTGCGTGTGTGTGTGTGTGTGTGTGCGCACACACATGTATGTACAACCACAGAAAAAAGTCTAGGTCAACAAGCACCAAAATATTAGTAGTAGTGATTCTCTCTGGGGAATGGGATTAGAAGAGTGGAAGAAAATTCCACTCTTAATAAAATCGTTAACAGGTCTGGCTCTGAAGCCAGACTACCTAGGTTTAAACCTAAGTTCCACCTTTCACTAGTTGGGTGATCCTGGACAAGTTATTTAATATCTCTGAGTCTCGGTTACCTGGAAAAATAATATTACCTGCCTCACAGATAATGATGTAATATATTACTCATAAATGTGTTAATACAATATGCATTACAATATTGATTAACACACACTGTATTAATATATTAATTAACATCAATATAATACATTGATTTATAATGATGCTCTAAATGCTTTATGTAAAATGTTTAGAACAATACCTAGCACATATTTAGCACTCAATAAATGTTAGTGTTTTCAGTGGGAAAATTATGGACAACTTTTACCTTTTTAGAGTGAATTTTTATGTATTTTTCACAGAAAAAGTCATTAAATATGGTTTTTAAAAGATTTTGAAAATGCTTAACACATGTTATACAGTTAATAGTGTTAAATTAAGCCTGACCAATGTGGTGAAACCCAATCTCTACTAAAAATACAAAAATTAATTGGGCGTGGTGGTGGGCGCCTGCAATCCCAGCTGCTTGGGAGGCTGAGGCAGGAGAATTGTTTGAACCCAGGAGGTGGAGGATGCTGAGATCGTGCCATTGCACTTTAGTCTGGGCAACAGGGAGAGACCTGGGCAACAGGGTGAGACTCTGTCAAAAAAAAAAAAAAAAGAAGTACTTACCAAGTAACTATTGATATCATTGATGTATGTCGTCTCCTTAGTAAGTGCTATTATGCCTTGAGTCATAATTTTAACACATAGGTCTTTAAAAATTAGTTAACAGTTCTAAGTTATTTTTAAAATTCTGCTTAAAAGCATTGGAGAATCAAATTTTTATGCTAACTGATTTGTCTTAAGGACTATTTTTGCTTTCTACTCTAATCCAGGCATAAGTTATAACTCCAGAGCTCCTGTTGATGTTGTGAAAATTTAGAATAGTTTTAAAAGGGTTTCATGGTTAAATAATATTAGGATGCACATTGGTTTCAGGATGTTTTTCTTGTTTGGTCCCGAGCTGCCCAGTGTGCTGTGGGTGTAAAGGGAAGGACTTGTGACCTAGCTTAGATGAAGACATTCCAGGGAAACAGCACCACCGTCTGTGGGGTCCACCAGTGCTATTCCACTAGTGGGAATTGGACCCTCTGTTACAGGAGGTAGAAAAAAGCTATTTAGCATTTTTTCATGTGTCTGTTGGCTGCATAAATGTCTTCTTTGGAGAAGTGTCTGTTCATATCCTTTGCCCATTTTTTGGTGGGATTGTTTGATTTTTTTCTTGTAAATTTGTTTAAGTTCTTTGTAGATTCTGGATATTAGCCCTTTGTCAGATGGGTAGACTGTAAAAATTTTCTCCCATTCTGTAGGTTGCCTGTTCACTCTGATGGTAGTTTCTTTTGCTGTGCAGAAGCTCTTTAGTTTAATTAGACCCCATTTGTCAATTTTGGCTTTTCAGAGAAATGCAAATCAAAACCGCAATGAGATACCTTCTCACAACAGTTAGAATGGTGATCATTAAAAAGTCAGGAAATATGCCGGGTGCGGTGGCTCACACCTGTAATCCCAGCACTTTGAGAGGCCGAGGCAGGTGGATCACAAAGTCAGGAGATTGGGACCATCCTCGCCAACACAGTGAAACCCCGTCTCTACTAAAAAAAAAAAAAAAAAAAATTAGCCGGGGGCATGGTGGTAGCTGCCTGTAGTCCCAGCTACTCAGGAGGCTGAGGCAGGAGAATGGCGTGAACCTGGGAGGCGGAGCTTGTGGTGAGTCGAGATCGCACCACTGCACTCCAGCCTGGGGAGACTCCGTCAAAAAAAAAAAAAAAAGTCAGGAAACAACAGGTGCTGGAGAGGATGTGGGGAAATAGGAATGCTTTCACACTGTTGGTGGGACTGTAAAGTAGTTCAATCATTGTGGAAGAGAGTGTGGCGATTCCTCAAGGATCTAGAACTAGAAATACCATTTGACCCAGCCATCCCATTACTGGGTATATACCCAAAGGATTATAAATCATGCTGCTATAAAGACACATGCACATGTATGTTTATTGCAGCACTATTCACAATAGCAAAGACTTGGAATCAACCCAAATGTCCATCAATGACAGACTAAATTAAGAAAATGTGGCACATATACACCATGGAATACTATGCAGCCATAAAAAAGGATGAGTTCATGTCCTTTGTAGGGACATGGATGAAGCTGGAAATCATCATTCTGAGCAAACTATCGCAAGGACAGAAAACCAAACACCGCATATTCTCACTCATAGGTGGGAATTGAACAATGAGAACACTTGGACACAGGGTGGGGAACATCACACACCGGAGCCTGTTGTTGGGGGGGGAGGGATAGCAATAGGAGATATACCTAATGTAAACGACGAGTTAATGGGTGCAGCACTCCAACTTGGCACATGTATACATATGTAAAAAACCTGCACGTTGTGCACATATACCCTAGAACTTAAAGTATAATTAAAAAAAAAAAGAAAGATAGAAAAGAAAAAAGCTATTTAGGCAGATAGTGAGGGCAAAGAGTCCTCGGCTGAACTTCACTTCTAACAAAAAGCAACCCAAGAAATCACTTCTTTTCTAACAAAGAGCAGCCTGGAAGATTGGGCTGCAAACATAGATAAGGAAGCTGGAAGCTGGCACAGGGGGATGGCTGTAGCTGCACAGATAAAAAGGGCTACCTGGGGCCAGGCGTGGTCACCATGGGGGTTCTACCTCATGCTTTTTTAAGCACATGCCAAGTAAGAAAGAAATAAGCAACTTGGAGTAGCTCAGGCTAAGGACCCACCTGCATAATAAAAGATTGGGGTGGGGGCTGGCAGAGATTCGTGCCCTATGCAGATGGCACACCGAGTCCTAACTGGTTTTCCATGCTTTATGTAGATCAGGTACTGCCTCCCCACTAGCTCTTTGGTAAAAACCCCTCAATTTCACTGTGGCCAGCAACCCTTTAGCTGGGACCCCTCTCTGTACGAGAGAGCTGTCCTCTTTTCTTTTCTCTTATTGAATTTCTGCTCTAAACCGCACCTTTGTGTCTTTGTGTCCTTGATTTCCTTGGCTGGGAGACCAAGAACTCTGGGTGTCACCCCAGACAACAAGGCCACTTCACCTCCTTGGCAAAACTGTTTTCTTTCTCTTCAGAGAAGCAGCAATTCTCTAACAATCCTCTTTCCTTTTGAAGGTGTTAAAAGCTTCCAGCCATGGCAGGACCCATCTTCATTGGCAGATCTCTGTGGTCAAAGTGTTGGTGCCCATTTGCACCCTGATGGGCATCCTGACTTCTCAGCTCACCCTAAGACCAGAAGCCAAAATAAGCCTTTCTGGCTGAGATGCTCTGACATATATATGTTCCAAATTCCTTCTGGTAACTCTTTTGAGGGTCTCCTTTCACTTTCCCAATCCAAGGTATTGATCTAGAATTCAGCCACTACAGATTTACAATATCAGCAGCACTTCCATATCCAGCAACAGAGAGGCAGCGCCTTCCTGGCACCAGCATGGTGCCTGGCACATAGTAGGTGCTTAATGGAATAAATGATTGTGTCACTTGGGAGAGCTACTCCAGGCTCTCCCACTTCATCCAGTAAGAGTGAAAAGAATAAGGTAGCTATAGGCCAAGTTTCAAAACAGATGCATGCACAACAGGTTTAACTGCCGATAATTTAAATGAGGTTCTTTTAAAAATGGGTAAGGATAAGGGAACCAGCAGGGGATGGTGATGCATCCAAATACAGAAAGCTGTTAACGCCCCTGGGCTTTAAAGAACAAGGAGGGAGAATTCTCTTACTGGAGCCAAGAGAGAGCTGGAGCCATGGAGGAGCCATCAACAGGAGCCGTGGCCATGGAGGAAATCAGCCACTGTCTGAACCACATGAAAGCATGGACAATGTAGGGAGACACAAACACCACAACTTATTTCTCTTCCTATGTTCCAAGCTCCTTTTGATGTCTCTTTGGCCAGGCCCAGCAGTAAGCCTGGTCATAGAGTCCAGAGGTATCACTCTCCCAGGGACGGAGCAGGACTGAGCAGGGCACAGCATGGGTTGGAGTGGGAGCAAGCATGAAGAACTATCACAGTGGTCACCCAGGTCAAAGGCAGAAGAAAAGCTTAAGAGATGCCAGAGCTGGGAGGAGGCCATTCATGACTTTCTAGGGAGCACATACACAGGAGCAATTGAAGACCATGAACAAAAAGTTGTCTGGGCTGGGCATGGTGCCTCACACCTGTAATCCTAGACCTTTGCGAGGCTGAGATGGGCAGATTGCTTGATCCCAGGAGTTTGAGACCAGCCTGAACAACATGGCAAAACCCCGTCTCTACAAAAAATACAAAAATTAGCCAGGCGTGGTGGCACATACCTGTAGTCTCAGCTATTCAGGAGGCTGAGATGTGGGAGAATTGCTTGAACCCAGGAGGTCAAGGCTGTAGTGAGCCGTGACGGCGCCACTGCACTCCAAAAGGCAGGATTCCAAGAGCTTCCAGCTTGCTGAGTAGGTGGAGGTGCCTCGAGGGTGGTGCGCCCAGAAAGGGCATGGAAGACTACTTGAATTAGCCCAAAGGACTGAAGAACTAACCATTGGTCACAGATAGAATATTCTGAACAGGCACGATGGTTTTTGTCTGAAATCACAGCACTTTGGGAGGCCAAGGTGGGAAGATTGCTTGAGGCCAGGAATTTGAGATCAGCCTGGGCAATATAGTGAAATCCCATTGCTGCAAAAAAATGTAAAAGTTAGCTGAGCATGATGACACACACCTGTAGTCCTATTTACTCAGGAAGCTGAGGCAGGAAAATTGCTTGCGCTCAGGAGGTTGAGGCTGCAGTGAGCCATAATCACACCACTGCACTGCAGCCTGGATGACAGAGTGAGACCTTGTCTCTTAAAAAAAAAAAAAAAAAAAAGGAATAGTCTGAAAATCAGTAACAATACTAACTATAATAGAATGTTATGTTATATATCAAATATGTCTAAATCACTCATTTATAATTATACTAAAAATTAAAATCGAATTAGTCATAATTGAAGAGTACTAATGAACTAATGCATAATTTTAAAAACATGTTAATTAAAGAAAGAATAAAGCATTCCTCTTGCCCTTCTTGTACAGGCCAAATGATGGGTGAGCGTAAGTATACTTTCCTTATCCATATCAAAAAGGAATGATCAACTTTGCAACCTCAAATGAACTAGTGGATCTGGGTGTTGAGCAAGAACAGATGCCAGCATGACAGAAAGAGCACCCCTCCATATCAGGTGCCTCCAGGTGGAAGAATATATCGCTGCTTGTGAAGTATTTGCCAAAGGAAAAAAGTCTGAAAAACCTCTATAGTTAAGTATCAATTTATAGAAAATGCAGGGCTCAGAGGAGAAAGCTAAGCAATACTGTGGGGATCAATCAGCAAACTTCACATCACAGGAAATTCTACAGGACATACAATCTGGTTTCTTCAACAAATAAATTGCAAGAGAAGATAAAGATGAAGGGGGAAACTACGGATTAAAACAGACCTAAAAAGCTGCGTGCAGTGGCTCACGGCTGTAATCCCAGCACTTTAAGAGGCTGAGGCAGGCGAATTTCCTGAGCTCAGAAGTTCGAGACTAGCCTGGGCAATATGGTGAGACCCTGTTTTCTACTAAAATACAAAAACTTAGCAGGACACAGTGGTGCACACCTCTAATCCCAGCGACTCGGGAGGCTGAGGCAGGAGAATTGCTTGAACCCGAGAGGCGGAGGTTGCAGTGAGCTGAGATCACACCACTGCACTCCAGCCTGGGTGACAGAGCAAGACTGTCAAAAAAACAAAACAAAACAAAACAAAAAGAAAAAAAAAAACCCCAAAAAATAAACAAATAAAATAAAACTGACCTAAAAGACATATTGACCAACTGCAACATGCAGACTTCTTTGGATCTAATTTATTATTATTTTTATTATTATTATTATTATTTTCTTATACTTTATGTTCTAGGGTATATGTGCACAATGTGCAGGTTTGTTACATATGTATACATGTGCCAAGTTGGTGTGCTACACCCATTAGCTCGTCATTTACATTAGGTATATCTCCTATTGCTATCCCTCCACCCACCCCACAACAGGCCCCGGTGTGTGATGTTCCCCACCCTGTGTCCAAGTGTTCTCATTGTTCACTTCCCACCTGTGAGTGAGATTCTGTGGTGTTTGGTCTTCTGTTCTTGCAATAGTATGCTCAGAATGATGGTTTCCAGCTGCATCCATGTCCCTACAAAGGACACGAACTCATCCTTTTTTATGGCTGCATAGTATTCCATGGTGTATATGTGCCACATTTTCTTGATTCAGTCTATCATTGATGGACATTTGGGTTGATTCCAAGTCTTTGCTATTGTGAGTAGTGCTGCAATAAACATACATGTGCATGTGTCTTTATAGCAGCATGATTTATAATCCTTTGGGTATATACCCAGTAATGGGATGGCTGGGTCAAATGGTATTTCTAGTTCTAGATCCTTGAGGAATCACCACACTCTCTTCCACAATGATTGAACTACTTTACAGTCCCACCAACAGTGTAAAAGTGTTCCTATTTCTCCACATCCTCTCCAGCACCTGTTGTTTCCTGACTTTTTAATGATTGCCATTCTAACTGGGGTGAGACGGTATCTCATTGTGGTTTTGATTTGCATTTCTCTGATGGCGAGTGATGGTAAGCATTTTTTCATGTGTCTGTTGGCTGCATAAATGTCTTCTTTTGAGAAGTGTCTGTTCATATCCTTTGCCCACTTTTTGATGGGGTTGTTTGTTTTTTTCTTGTAAATTTGTTTGAGTTCTTTGTAGGTTCTGGATATTAGCCCTTTGTCAGATGAGTAGATTGCAAAAATTTTCTCCCATTCTGTAGGTTGCTTGTTCACTCTGATGGTAGTTTCTTTTGCTGTGCAGAAGCTCTTTAGTTTAGTTAGATCCCATTTGTCAATTTTGGCTTTTGTTGCTATTGCTTTTGGTGTTTTAGACATGAAGTCCTTGCCCATGCTTATGTCCTGAATGGTATTGCCTGGGTTTTCTTCTAGGGTTTTTATGGTTTTAGGTCTAACATTTAAGTCTCTAATTCATCTTGAATTAATTTTTATATAAGGAGTAAGGAAGGGATACAGTTTCAGCTTTCTATTTATGGCTAGCCAGTTTTCCCAGCACCATTTATTACTTAGGGAATCTTTTCCCCATTTCTTGTTTTTGTCAGGTTTGTCAAAGATCAGATGGCTGTAGATGGGTGGTATTATTTCTGAGGACTCTGTTCTGTTCCACTGGTCTATATCTCTGTGTTGGTACCAGTACCATGCTGTTTTGCTTACTGTAGCCTTGTAGTATAG
Organism: Piliocolobus tephrosceles; assembly: GCF_002776525.5. Classification (NCBI taxonomy): domain Eukaryota; kingdom Metazoa; phylum Chordata; class Mammalia; order Primates; family Cercopithecidae; genus Piliocolobus; species Piliocolobus tephrosceles. The sequence goes on from NC_045438.1 coordinate 127,598,436, forward strand.
TTTGAAGTCAGGTAGCTTGATGCTTCCAGCTTTGTTCTTTTGACTTAGAATTGTCTTGGCAATGTGGGCTTTTTTTTGGTTCCATGTGAACTTTAAAGTAGTTTTTTCCAATTCTGTGAAGAAAGTCATTGGTAGCTTAATGGGGATGGCATTGAATCTATAAATTACCTCGGGCAGTATGGGCATTTTCACGATATTGATTCTTCCTACCCATGAGCATGGAATGTTCTTCCATTTGTTTGTGTCCTCTTTTATTTCATTGAGCAGTGGTTTGCAGTTCTCCTTGAAGAGGCCCTTCACATCCCTTGTAAGTTGGATTCCTAGGTATTTTATTCTCTTTGAAGCAATTGTGAATGGAAGTTCATTCATGATTTGGCTCTTTGTTTGTCTGTTATTGGTGTATAAGAATGCTTGTGATTTTTGCACATTGATTTTGTATCCTGAGACTTTGCTGAAGTTGCTTATCAGCTTAAGGAGATTTTGGGTTGAGACAATGGGGTTTTCTAAATATACAATCATGTCATCTGCAAACAGGGACAATTTGACTTCTTCTTTTTCTAATTGAATACCCTTTATTTCTTTCTCTTGCCTGATTGCCCTAGCCAGAACTTCCAACACTATGTTGAACAGGAGTGGTGAGAGAGGGCATCCCTGTCTTGTGCCAGTTTTTAAGGGGAATGCTTCCAGTTTTTGCCCAGTCAGTATGATATTGGCTGTGGGTTTGTCATAAATAGCTCTTATTATTTTGAGATAATCCATCAATACCGAATTTATTGAGAGTTTTTAGCATGAAGGGCTGCTGAATTTTATCAAAGGCCTTTTCTGGATCTATTGAGATAATCATGTGGTTTTTGTCTTTAGTTCTGTTTATATGCTGGATTACGTTTATTGATTTGTGCATGTCGAACCAGCCTTGCATGCCAGGGATGAAGCCCATTTGATGATGGTGGATAAGCTTTTTGATGTGCTGCTGGATTCAGTTTGCCAGTATTTTATTGAGGATTTTTGCATCGATGTTCATCAGGGATATTGGTCTAAAATTCTCTTTTTTTGTTGTGTCTCTGCCAGGTTTTGGTAACAGGATGATGTTGGCCTCATAAAATGAGTTAGGGAGGATTCCTTCTTTTTCTATTGATTGGAATAGTTTCAGAAGGAATGGTACCAGCTCCTCCTTGTACCTCTGGTAGAATTCGGCTGAGAATCCATCTGGTTCTGGACCTTTTTTGGTTGGCAGGCTGTTAATTATTGCCTCAATTTCAGAGCCTGCTATTGGTCTATTCAGGGATTCAACTTCTTCCTGGTTTAGTCTTGGGAGAGTGTATGTGTCCAGGAATTTATCCATTTCTTCTAGGTTTTCTAGTTTATTTGCATAGAGGTGTTTATAGTATTCTCTGATGGTAGTTTGCATTTCTGTGGGGTCGGTGGTGATATCCCCTTTATCATTTTGTATTGCGTCTATTTGATTCTTCTCTCTTTTCTTCTTTATTACTCTTGCTAGCCATCTATCAATTTTGTTGATCTTTTCAAAAAACCAGTTCCTGGATTCATTGATTTTTTGAAGGGTTTTTTTGTGTCTCTATCTCCTTCAGTTCTGCTCTGATCTTAGTTATTTCTTGCCTTCTGCTAGCTGTTGAATGTATTTGCTCTTGCTTCTCTAGTTCTGTTAATTGTGATGTCAGGGTGTCAATTTTAGATATTTTCTGCTTTCTCTTGTGGGCATTTAGTGCTATAAATTTCCCCCTACACACTGCTTTAAATGTGTCTCAGAGATTCTGGTATGTTGTATCTCATCAGTTTCAAAGAACATCTTTATTTCTGCCTTCATTTCGTTATGTACCCAGTAGTCATTCAGGAGCAGGTTGTTCAGTTTCCATGTAGTTGAGCAGTTTTGACTGAATTTCTTAGTCCTGAGTTCTAGTTTGACTGCACTGTGGTCTGAGAGACAGTTTGTTATAATTTCGGTTCTTTTACATTTGCTGAGGAGTGCTTTACTTCCAACTATGTGGTCAATTTTGGAATAAATGTGATGTGGTGCTGAGAAGAATGTATATTCTGTTGATTTGGGGTGGAGAGTTCTGTAGACGTCTATTAGGTCTGCTTGGTGCAGAGTTGAGTTCAATTCCTGGATATCCTTGTTAACTTTCTGTCTCGTTGATCTGTCTGATGTTGACAGCGGGGTGTTAAAGTCTCCCATTATTATTGTATGGGAGTCTAAGTCTCTTTGTCTCTAAGGACTTGCTTTATGAATCTGGGTGCTCCTGATTGGATGCATATATATTTAGGATAGTTAGTTCTTCATGTTGAATTGATCCCTTTACCATTATGTAATGGCCTTCTTTGTCTCTTTTGATCTTTGTTGGTTTAAAGTCTGTTTCATCAGAGACTAGGATTGCAACCCCTGCCTTTTTTTGTTTTCCATTTGCTTAGTAGATCTTCCTCCATCCCTTTATTTTGAGCTTATGTGCGTCTCTGCGCGTTGGATGGGTCTCCTGAATACAGCAAACTGATGGGTCTTGACTCTTTATCCAATTTGCCAGTCTGTGTCTTTTAATTGGACCATTTAGCCCATTTACATTTAAGTTTATTATTGTTATGTGTGAACTTGATCCTGTCATGATGATGTTAGCTGGTTATTTTCCTCGTTAGTTGATACAGTTTCTTCCTAGCATCGATGGTCTTTACATTTTGGCATGTTTTTGCAATAGCTGGTACTAGTTGTTCCTTTCCATGTTTAGTGCTTCCTTCTGGCCCAGTGGTGACAGGGCAGGCCCGGTGGTGACAAAATCTCTCAGCATTTGCTTGTCTGTAAAGGATTTTATTTCTCCTTCACTTATGAAACTTAGTTTGGCTGGATATGAAATTTTGGGTTGAAAATTCTTTTCTTTAAGAATGTTGAATATTGGTCCTCACTCTCTTCTGGCTTGTAGAGTTTCTGCTGAGAGATCTGCTGTTAGTCTGATGGGCTTCCCTTTGTGGGTAGCCCAACCTTTCTCTCTGGCTGCCCTTAACATTTTTTCCTTCATTTCAACTTTGGTGAATTGACAATTATGTGTCTTGGAGTTGTTCTTCTCAAGGAGTATCTTTGTGGCGTTCTCTGTATTTCCTGAATTTGAATGTTGGCCTATCTTGCTAGGTTGTGGAAGTTCTTCTGGATAATATCCTTCAGAGTGTTTTCCAACTTGATTCCATTGTCTCCGTCACTTTCAGGTACACCAATCAGACGTAGATTTGGTCTTTTCACATAATCCCATATTTCTTGGAGGCTTTGTTCATTTCTTTCTACTCTTTTTTCTCTAAACTTCTCTTCTCGCTTCATTTCATTCATTTGATCTTCAATCACTGATGCTCTTTCTTCCAGTTGATTGAGTCTGTTACTGAAGCTTGTGCGTTTGTCATGTAGTTCTTGTGTCATGATGTTCATCTCTGTCATGTCATTTATGGACTTCTCTGCATTGGTTATTCTAGTTATCCATTCGTCAAATCTTTTTTCAAGGTTTTTAGGTTCTTTGTGCTAGGTTTGTAGCTCCTCCTTTAGCTCTGAGAAGTTTAATCGACTGAAACCTTCTTCTCTCAACTCGTCAAAGTCATTCTTTGTCCAGATTTGTTCTGTTGCTGGTGAGGAGCTGCGTTCCTTTGGAGGGGTAGCGGTGCTCTGATTTTTTGAATTTTCAGCTTTTCTGCACTGCTTTTTCCTCATCTTTGTGGTTTTATCTACCTTTGGTCTTTGATTATGGTGACGCACAGATGGGGTTTTGGTGTGGATGTCTTTTCTGTTTGTTAGTTTTCCTTGTAACAGTCAGGACCCTCAGCTGCAGGTCTGTTGGAGTTTGCTTGAGGTCCACTCCAGATGCTGTTTGCCTGGATATCAGCAGTGGAGGCTGCAGAAGACAGAATATTGCTGAACAGAAAATGTTGCTGATTGTTCCTCTGGAAGCTTCATCTCAGAGGTGTACCCAGCCATGTAAGGTGTGAGGTGTCAGTCTGCCCCTAGCGGGGGATGTCTCCCAGTTAGGCTACTCAGGGGTAAGGGACCCACTTGAGCAGGAAGTCTGTCCATTCTCAGATCTCAAACTCCTTGCTGAGAGAATCACTACTCTCTTCAAAGTTGTCAGACAGGGACATTTACATCTGCAGAGGTTTCTGCTGCTTTTTGTTTAGCTATGCCCTATCCCCAGAGGTGGAGTCTACAGAGGCAGGCAGGCCTCCTCAAGCTGCAGTGGGCTCCACCCAGTTCGAGCTTCCTGGCTGCTTTGTTTACCTAGGTAAGCCTCAGCAATGGCAGGTGCCCCTTCCCCAGCCTCGCTGCCGCCTTGCAGTTAGATCTCAGACTGCTGTGCTAGCAATGAGGGAGGCTCCCTGGGCTTGGGACCCTCTGAGTCAGGCACAGGATATAATCTCCTGGTGTGCCATTTGCTAAGACTCTTGTTAAAGCACAGTATTAGGGTGGGAGTGACCCGATTTTCCAGGTGTTGTGTGTCACGGTTTCCTTTGGCTAGGAAAAGGAATTCCCTTCCCCCTTGCACTTCCTGGGTGAGGCAATGCCTCGCCCTGCTTCGGCTCTGGCTCATTGGGCTGCACCCACTCTCCTGCACCAACTGTCTGACATGCCCCAGTGAGATGAACCTGGTACATCAGTTGGAAATGCAGAAATCACCCATCTTCTGTGTCGCTCACGCTGGGAGCTGGAGGCTGGAGCTGTTCCTATTCGGCCATCTTGGCACCCAATCTGGATCTAACTTTTTTTTAAGCCTGGAATATATATATGACATTACTGAAACAATTGGAAAGTCCTTAGGTTTTATTTTCAGTTTTAAAAACGAGTCTCTTAGCTGAAATCATTACGGATGAATTAATATTATGTATGGGATTTGCTTCAAAATTATACGTAAGACATTGGAGTGGACCAAACAAAATTGGCCACGAGTTGATAACTGGTTGAGGATGGCTTATTGGTAGATGGAGTTTATTATACTTCTCTTTTTGTGTGTATTTTAAATTCTCCAGAGTGAAAAGGTCAAAACTTTTTCTTTTCTTTTCTTTTCTTTTTTAAAGACAAAATGTATGGACAGGCGGGAGTGGAGAAATCAAAGACCTGGAAGAAAGGATTAGGAGAGGATTAGGAGAGAAAGCAAGTTGCCAGGGACCATCCAGGGTAGAGAGAACAGTCACCTGGGAAGAGGAAATGGACATCTGGGACGGAGTGAGGCAGGAGGATGGAAGGAAGACTTCAGGGAGAAATAGAATGAGGAGGAAGGAAAATAATACTGACTACCTTTTTTGTTTTTCTTTTTGCAATTAACAATATGCCATAACTTTACATACCCAGATAGTGAAGCTAGGCTCAGAGAGTTAAGAAACTTGCCCAAAGCCACATAACTGTAAATAACAGAGCTGGGTTTAAGCAGAGATTTGTAAGAAGCCAAAGTCTATGTACTTAACCCCTACTCTGTATTTTTAGTTTCTTTCACACCCAGGCTTCAGTGCCCACACTTTTCCCTCATGTGCAGGCTGGATATCCTTCCTGATCCCAGCCAGAATCTGGAGCTGTTCTGATTGAATCAAGAGGCAGGAGAGGTTCCCTTTGCTTTCACCTCAGCCCTATGATGCCTGCGATGTCTGCACCAGTCTTAGCACCTGGGTTCATCTCATCTCCTGAGTTCTCATCCAGCCCTTTCCTTGGTCTAACATCCTGCATCACTTCAGTTGGACTCATTGGCTGCTGCCAGACTGGCCTGCTGCCTGCCTGAGACCTAGTCCAGTGCCATCACACACTCGCGTGCACACACACACTCCCCCAGATGTCCTGGCTTAGAGAGGGGAGTCATTGGCCCTGAATAGGAACTGAGATCTTCAACTTGGAAAATAGGAAGTGTTAAAATGGAAGAGCTGTCTGAGCTGAAAGTGTCAGAGGATGATGGTACAAATACGAAGAGAGAGAAGGGAAGAAGGGTCAAGTCTGAGCCAGATCAGAGGTGGGATAAAGATTGAGACTTGAAGGCAGGGGTTTGGATGTAGGAAGGTAGGATAAAGTAAAAGCAGAACAGAATCAAAGAAGGAACTGGAAAAGAGAAGTCTTAAGTGGCTACTTATTAGTGAATGGCATTTGTGGGCTCTTATGTTTGTAGTTTGGTGGCCCCAGCCAAGGGTGGAATGGACACCACCAACCACCCCCTTAAGCCCAGTTCTCAGGCAAGGCTTTGTAGGGGCTGTCCCAGGTTGGGCTGACGATAAGCCTGATCAAATTGGGGTTATTCCAGCTTTGAGAGGCCTGTTCCTATGTCGGTTATTCCAGTCACATGCCTCCCTAGCCTAGCACAGGGGCTGGCACTGGCCATGGTCCTGACCAACACCTAGTGCTTTCCTGGCTGTTCAGGTTGGCTGTGTGCAGATAGGAAGATAATGGAGGATCTGATCTGAAAGAGGGTGAGGATGCTCATACTTGACCGTCTTGATTTGCTCCTAGGGAGAAAGGAGAAGAGAGTAAAAGTGTGTGTTTGAGGAGAGTGATGATTTGGACCAGTTACTCTAGGGCTTACTACGGAGCCTCCAGGAGTTCTGAAGAGGATGACCAGGCAGCTGTGAGGTCTCAGTTAAAGTTAGACATCAGGAGCATGTCATATGTCCAGTCAGGCTTCTGGTTCTGAAGCTTTCCCCAGGAATGGTCATTATCATATCTAGGAACACAAAAGCTCCATGGTTCTGTAACAGCATGCCCGGCACATGAATGAATGCACGCATCGGTGAGTGATGAAGTTCAAATGTAACGACAGAAGGACATAAGCTCTGTGCCCAGATGTGAGGTAGCAGGTGTCTTCAAACTCAGATTTAGCAAAGGGAAAAGAAGAATCCTGTGCTTGGGAGCGGGGTGGTTCAGAACTGTTCCTGTGCTCAAATATGAGGATCGAGGGATCAGGAAAATTAACACAATTTTAAGGAAGAGCATTTGATGTACGTGTGCTGTGAGTAATTGGTAAGGATTTCTTGGTGCCTTCACTTTTCCATGAGGTTTAAAGATCTTTTCCTCATGTGGGAAGGTGTGGGGACAAGGGGCCAATATGCAGCTTAAATGGACCAGAAAGTAAGACAAAAACTTATGGAGCTGACGAGTTATGCTTCTGCCTAGGAAACAGAAAGCTAGAATCATGTAAAATAACACCCCAAATCATAAAATATTTAGGTAGAAATTTAACAATATATGTGTAAGATTTGTATGCTAAAAACGGAAAATACTGATGAGAGAAATCATAGAAGAAACAAATAAGTAGACAGCTGAATTGTGTCCATCGCGTGGAACACTCATCACTGTTGTCTATTTCCCCCCAAAACTAACCCATAGGGTCAATGGAATCCCAACTGAAAGCCCAACAGGTTTTTGGGGGTGAGAAGAAGAGGATTAGAAGCCCACAAGCTGATTTTATATTTTACATGGCAAAGCAGAGTAACTAGAATAGTCAAAACAATTTTGAAGAACCACTGTTTGATTTTAAGACTTACCGTAAAGCTACAGTAAGTTATCATGACAGTGTGATATTGGAGAAAGAATAGACATATAGATCAATGGAACAGAACAGTCAGAACTAGACCTACATGTCAATTGATTTTCAACAAATATACTAAGGTAATTCAATGAAGAAAAGAAAGTCTTCTCAACAAATTATGCTAGTACAATTGGACATCCATATGTTGAAAAAATTGCACAGTGCATCTTATGCCACATACAAAAATTAATGAAAAATGAATAATAGACCACAATGCAAAGCCTAAAACTATAAAACTTCCAATGGAAAATATAGGAGGAAATGTTTGTGACTCTGAGGTGGGCAACCTTTTTAACAGAGCACAGAAAAGCACAAATTGTAAAAAGAAAAATCAAGGAATTGGACTTCATCAGCAATAAAATCTACCCATATAGGCTGGGGGCAGTGGTTCACACCTGTAATCCCAGCACTTTGGGAGGCCGAGGCAGGCAGATCACCTGAGGTCAGGAGTTTGAGACCAGCCTGGCCAATGTGGTGAAACCCCGTCTGTACTGAAAATACAAAAAAATTAGCCAGACGTGGTGGCAGGTGCCTGTAATCTCAGCTACTTGGGAGGCTGAGGCAGGATAATCACTTGAACCTGGGAGGTGGAGGTTGCTGTGAGCCGAGATCTCATCATTGCACTCCAGCCTGTGTGACAAGAGCAAAACTCTGTCTCAAAAAAAAAAAAAAAAAAGATGTCGCTAATGCTGCTAAGCAAATGAGAAAAAAAGTTACAGACTAGAAGAAAATAGCAAATCACATTTTTGATAAAGGACTGCTATCCAGAATATAAAGAATTTTCACAGCTCAATAGTAATGATAATAATAAACAATTACAAATGGACTAAAGTGTTGCACTTTGTCAAAAGTACTTTGCTGAAGAAGGTACAGATGGCAATAAACAATAAAAAGATGTCCAATATCATTACTCATTAGAAAAATACAAGTTAAAATTGAATGAGATATCACCTTAAACCTATTAGGAAGGTTTTTAAAAACCTGACAGTGTTAACTGTTGACAAGGAAGTAAAAATGGTACAGCCTCTTTGGAAAAGACTTTGGCAGCTTTTATAGACTTAAACCTACACTTACATGTGACCTAGCACTCCCATTCTTAGGATTTTATCCAAGGATAATAGAAACATACGTCCACACAAAATATATGTACATGAATGTCATAATTGTCCCAAACTGGAAAAAACCAAAATGTCCATCAGCAGGTGAATGAATATGCTACTTGTGGTCCAATCATAGAATGGAAGATGGTTTAGCAATAAAAATGAATACATTCTTGAGAACTGCAACTTCACGCATGCTGAATTTATTCTGATGAGTGAATGAAGACTGATCCAAGAGGCTACATACTGTCTAATTCCATGTCTATGACATTTTAGGAAGAGCAAAAAGCTACAGACACAGATGTCAGCTCAGTAGTTGCCAGGCCCTGGATTAGAGAGAAAAAGACCGGCTAAAATGGGCACAAGGGCTCTCGCTTGAGTGAAATGAACCTTTCTATATTATGGCATTGTGTTACATAGACCTGGTGATTGTGGTGGTTGTTATAGAGATGCTTGAGTTTGTCAAAATGTATACAAGCAGACATTTAAATTTAAAAGGGTTAAATTTTTGTATATGTAAATTATAGGCCAATAAACCTGACTTTTAGAAACAGACCCTAGAAGAGTACCTACAGAGTGATCTTCAGCCCCCAGGCCCTTGGGGCAAGGCTGGGCAGTTGACCCTTTGAGTGGAGGCCTGTTTTCTCTTCTCTATGAACTCCCCATCTCCAAGCACATTCCCTGTCCATAAGGTAGATGAACCATAAATATGAGTAAATAAATGAATAAAAGAACAAATAAGGGAGTGTTTGCAGGAAACTAAAGTAGACCCTGACAATCTACAGGCTCTTGCAGGCTTCTCCAGCCTCTTCTGTCACTCCCAGCACAACTCCATTTCCCACTCTTAGAATTGCCTCAAGCCTCCCCATGCAATCCCTGACTCACTGGGCCATTTCACACCTCTGTGCCTTTGCACATGTGGGTCCCTGTACTTTGATTACCCTTCATGGGAACCTGTACCTGTAGGAAAACTCACCCCTACCCCCAGAACTCTGGAAAATACCCCGTTCTGTTCTGTAGGATAGGATGATCAGAAGTTCAAGCATGTGTGTGCACAAAATAAACACCAGTGTGAGCATGTGTGCACAGGAGACAGCCCACAGTTCCAAGAAGGCTAAACTTGGGCAGAAAACTCCAGGTGGGAGAGAAAATTCTCTGTCTTATGGACAGCCCATTTCCCTTTTCCCTGCTAACTAGGATAATGGTAATAGTTAATATTTGTTGAATGCTGTGTGTCAGGCCCTACTGGAAAGCACTTTACCTGTAGGAACCCATGTGGTGCTCCTGATAACCCTTTGCACTATCATTATTCCCATTGTATGGATCAGGGAACAGACACAGGTAGGTTTTGGATGTGTGGTTACACACCCAGAAAGACAGGAAGTCTGACTCCAGAGCTGTGTACTTAACTGCTGCCACACTACAGGAATGACAGCCCTGGAGGGAAGAACTAAGAGGGGCTGGGTGAGGGTCCTGGCTTCTGAGGGCACAACTGTTCTCCAACTCTTGCAAGGCTGAAACCAGAAGACGGCAGGCATTGCAGCTGGTGGAGGGTCTGAATACTGCTGTGAGGATAGTGATCCCTGGGCTAGGCTCTGCAAGGAAACTGAGCAGTGCAGGGCCTTACCAGCCCCAGCCATCTGGGGGCCACCCTGGCTGGCACCAGCAGGAGGGTGGGCTGGCTTCTCAGAGGTCTGAGAGACTCAGGCTCCTTCTGCCAGGGCTGCAGTGGCCGACTCCTCTTCCCCTCCCTCCCCACCCTGCACCGCCTCCAGACCCAGTCCTGACTATTGCTTAATCCCCAGGAGCCCAGTTCCTGTGGGCAGCGCCTGACATGCCTGATCCTCTCTTTTCTGCAGTTCAAGGGAAAGACAAGATCTTGCACAAGGCACTCTGCATCTGCCCTTGGCCAGGGAAGGGTGGCATGGAGCCTCTCCGGCTGCTCATCTTACTCTTTGCCACAGGTAGGATCGTCTCCCTGCCCTGTGATGCCTTCTTTTCCTCACTTTGAGTGTGTGGTTAGGGAGCAGGTGGCGGGCCCTGGGGTGAATTATGAAGGCGATGGCAGTCCTCGGCATGCCCGAGTGCTCTGTTCTGCACTCCTCTCCTCCTCAACCTGCCCATATTCTTCACACCCTACTTCCCTCCCCAGTATCAAAACCCACCCTCAGACTCTTCCTGCATGTGGACCTGTAAGGGGCTGGTGGACTCTGGTTGCATTGGAAGGGAAGGAGTGCTAACGGTGGCATCCCAGGCACTAGCTGGCAGTTGGCGGGGCGCTGGCACTGATAATGGCTCTGAAATTACAAGCCACTAATTATGAGCCCCTGCAGTTATAAAAGAGGAAAGAACCTGAGGATGTTCATCTGCATCTTTGGGGCACTCTCTGCCCTGCTCTGAAGGTCCTCTTGTTCCCAGCTCTTGATGGGAGGTGAGGGGCCTGGAGATTTCCATCACTAAGTTGCGGGGAATTGACACACCAAATTTTTGTACACAACTGCTTCTTCCCACTGAGGGAAGTGAACCTTTTGCTCCCCCACAGCATTGGACAAACCTGGGCAAGAGGAGAGATGGTGCCAAATGGAGTCTTGTTCCTGCAGCCTTAGATGGTGTGGGAGCGGGGAGGAAGGTGGGGTCCTGAGGCATGGATGGGAGGTGGTAAGGTGGGAGAGGGCCACTGCTCATCTGGTCTCTCTAGTCCCAAAAGGCAGGCCAACAGCTTGCCAATCCCATCTTTCAAGCCTCTGTCACGGTAATGGTTGAAAATGGCAAGCAAGGGAGGACCAAGAGAGGAGAAGTCAAAGCAGGGGGCTCTGGGGGCTTCTGCTGCAGCCCCTGCCCCAGCAATAAGCTGGTGCTCTAAGCCCATCTCCCCCGCCCTAAGGAGGGTTCCCAAAATAGCAGCCTCATGTCTCCCCCAAAATATCTCCGAGACGGGCCCTTCCTGAAAGGGGAACAAAGCCACAGAAATAGGGAAGCTGGAAGCTAAAGGTCAGGAAAGTCGGTACCAATGTGGGCGGCTGCAGAGCAAGCAAGAGTGGCGGGGCAGGGAGAGCCAGCCCCAGGCCACGAGGAGAGATCCTAGTCCCATATGACAGCAAAGAGATATGCAGAACAGAACTGGAGGGAATTTTAAGACCAAGTGTCTCCAGAATAGACCCAGAGAGGGTCAGTTACTTTTCCGAGGAGGCCCAGCAAGAGCAACTGTGAGAAAACCAAACCCAGGTCCCAGGTTTCCTGGCTCCCAATTTCCCACAAACACATGCTGTGCCACCTGCTCCCAACTTGCATAAGAACCTAAGCTCCTTCAGGGCAGGATTTTTGTCTGTTTAGGTCACTGCACAGAGCAAGTGTTCAATGTGTATTTGGTAAATGAAGGAGTGAATGAATGTCTCCTCCCCAGAACTGTCTGGAGCCCACAACACCACAGTGTTCCAGGGCGTGGAGGGCCAGTCCCTGCAGGTGTCCTGCCCCTATGACTCCATGAAGCACTGGGGGAGGCGCAAGGCCTGGTGCCGCCAGCTGGGCGAGAAGGGCCCATGCCAGCGTGTGGTCAGCACGCACAATTTGTGGCTGCTGTCCTTCCTGAGGAGGCGGAATGGGAGCACAGCCATCACAGATGATACCCTGGGCGGCACTCTCACCATTACACTGCGGAATCTACAACCCCACGATGCGGGCCTCTACCAGTGCCAAAGCCTCCATGGCAGTGAGGCTGACACCCTCAGGAAGGTCCTGGTGGAGGTGCTGGCAGGTGAGTGGGCAGTGGCTGCCTCTCTGGCCTGCCCCTGTTCCAAGCCTCATGTTTTGGGCGTCTGTGTGCAGAACCACCCACTGGGCTCTCAGGAATCCTGGGAAAACCCATCGTGTGGGTCTCATCTCCCTACTCAGGGCTACCAAGGATTGTTGTGCAGGTTGCTCACTGCACAAGAGGGCCAAAATCCAGCCCTCAGCCTGGACTCCTTTTGCCAGACTGTGTTCCCTGGTGCAGAGCTGCATCACCTGCAAGAAGGGCACCTTTCTCTACTTTGCATTAAGGCACTCCGTGAACTAGCCTGGCCTTGGCCCTGCTTGCCCAAACAGCTTTATCCATCTCCATCCAGTTAGCATGTGAACATCATGGGAGGTCCTTAAGGAGGAGGAGGAGATTAATTTATTCCCTCACCAACCGACCAATGGTCCTATCAACGTAAGTGAAGCACCAACCCGGTACAGAAAATCACCCCTAGAAAAGTACACTGCTTGTGCTGGGCAATGTGCTTCACTTCTCTGGGCCTCCATTCTCTCATCTGTAAATGGAGAGGGTGGTGTCTGTCCTGCTGACCCCACAGGGTTCCGGTGAGTTTTTGTTGTGGGGGAGGGCAGTTGGGGGCAGGGTGTGACATGTGCTCCAAGCCTCCTGCTACCGAACTGCCTTGGGATCGCCACTGCAGGTGGGAGTAGGTGGGCCAGGGTGTCTCTTTCCATCCCTGAGCTTTGCGCAGGGACCACCCTCCAAGAAGGCCTTCTGCTTGAGTCTTCAGAACACAACTGTGTCCCCAAAGGAGAACAAATCTGGGGCTACAGAGGCTGTTTCTGACTCTCCTCTTTTCCAACCCCTTCTCCCAGTATGGCTCTTTACCATGGAAATGAGGTCAGGAGTAGTATTTGCCTGACGTGGGGAGGTCAGGCGAGACTGCCAGCCCTAGACACAAACCCCACCTCCACCACTTTTCTAAGGATGGCAGGTGGCAGTGAACTCCCTTAACCAACTCCCAAGAGGGAGACAGAAAAATAAAAGTAACCCATAGCTTGTGTAGATAGATTGACAGTTTAGATAGGATTTTCAAGTACATCCACGATTGCATTCGCTCTTCTTAGCCCCTGTGCAGAAGGAGTGGGGAGTTGCAGTTACCGAGCTCCGACATGGTGCTACACACTGCCCAGAGGTGCCCTCATGGAATCCTGGTAACCCTGCTATTAAGAAAGTATTCCTAACTGCCCACTTTATAAGTGGGGAAATTGAGGCTTATGGAGTGTAATGACTTGATCCACATAGGACCAGTGCCCAGGCGACCTCACCCCACCCATAAAGGTTCTCCCCCTGCCTTGAGGAGGAAGGGGCTGGAGGCTCATGGCTTTGCCTCCCATAGACCCGCTGGATCACCGGGATGCTGGAGATCTCTGGGTCCCCGGGGAGTCTGAGAGCTTCGAGGATGCCCATGTGGAGCACAGCATCTCCAGGTACAGCAATGGTTCTTTCCTAAAACCCGCGGGCAGACTTCCATCCTGCAGAGCCCCACGGGGGGTGGGGGCTGGGCATCCTGAACTACAAATTACAAGGCAACGAGAGCCTGAAGGGCCCTGGATGTGTCTTATCTAAACACCCCTCCACCAGTTGCTACATGTTAGTTAGTTAGTGTGACTGTGTCAGTTGTTCATTTATTGGAAGACTTCCATAATGGTTTGTAAAGAGCAGCTGCTCTAAGACTCCTGAATACCAGCTCCCGCCCCTCCCCTGGCAGCCCCAGACATCCCCATAATTCAGTAACAATGAAAGGTTTAGTACTTTAGTACAAAGCTAAGACCCCCAGATCTCTGCTTCTTTGGTAGGACCAGAATCAGTCTGACTGGTCCATGCCTGTGTACTGGTGTTTAAACGTTGCTCATATAACCACTGAGCACACATGTGTGTACACACACACCCCCATGGCATAGCACTGTATACAGAAGAAAACTGCTCAGTGAGAGAAGGTGGTGTGTTTAAGTGCACTCAGCAGGTTAGTGGCAGAGCATGCTTAGAACTCAAGTCTCTTGACTATGGGCTCCCAAAGCCCCAAAAAGACCTCTCCCAAGGATGGTGCTGGGTGGGGAGGTATACTGAGGTCCTAGAAGCTCCTGGTTTCTCCCCATTCCCTGAGAGAAGATTCTAATCTGTAGGTCATCTCAAGGCTCCCATCTGCCCTCTTGTCTCTCCAAGGAGCCTCTTGGAAGGAGAAATCCCCTTCCCACCCACTTCCATCCTTCTCCTCCTGGCCTGCATCTTTCTCATCAAGATTCTAGCAGCCAGCGCCCTCTGGGCTGCAGCCTGGCATGGACAGAAGCCAGGGACACATCCACCTAGTGAACCGGACTGTGGCCATGACCCAGGGCACCAGCTCCAGACTCTGCCAGGTGAGCTTGGAGAGCACAGCCAATCGAGGGTGGACTTGGCAGGGATGGGAGGTGGTGCTGAGAGAGGCCACATGAGTCCTTGGACTATTGCAGGGCTGAGAGACACGTGAGGAAGACGATGGGAGGAAAAGCCCAGGAGAAGTCCCACCAGGGACCAGCCCAGCCTGCATACATGCTACTTGGCCTCCAGGACTCCTTGTTCTGCTCTGGCAAGAGACTACACTGCCTGAATACTGCTTCTCCTGGACTCTGGAAACAGGGACTGTTTGAGGGAGCGGGGAGGTGGTAAGAACACCTGACAACTACTGAACATTGGACATTTTAAACACTCACAAATAAATCCAAGACTGTCATATTTAACTGGATAGTTGTGGGCTTCATGAAAGTCTCATTTTCTTCCACAGGGGTAAGAAAATGAATCTGGATGAGAAAAAGATAAGAGATCTTGCTCCTTGAGGCCCAGGACCACAGGATACCACATCCCTCCATTCTCACAGGCTTCAATCGGCCAGTTTTTTTCTTCTCTCTCCTTCCTTCCCTAGATCTGATTGCCAAGTTCTGCCTCCTCCTCTGGGGTTTCTCTAGCATACAGTCTTCCTCTGCTCTCCTCCCCCATGTTCACCCTGTCCATCAGCTTCCCGTGGATTATGGGACATCCCTGCCTCAAGGCCCCCTCCAGCTGACTCAGTTCCTCCCCATCAAGGTCAACTCCTGGCAGACTCGTCCATTCATCTCCTTAAAACTCTGTTTTTATCATGTCACTTTGCCTTTGGAGAAATGACAAGGGCTTGATAATGTACAGCATATCAAACTGGGAACTGATGGTTCAAGCCCCTTATCATATAGAAGGGAAACTGAGGCTCAACAAGGGAAAGGAACTTATCCAAAATCCCCCGTAGAGCCTGGAAATCCAAATTTCACTTGGCATTCAAGGTGCTCTTTCCTCTAACTCACTCCTACTTATTTATTCAACAAGTATTAGTTCGAGCAACTAGTCTGTGGCGAGTGCTATTCTGAACACTGGAAATACAACAGTGGACAAAACAGGCGAGAGTTGTGCCCGCACAGAGCTCACTTTAGTGGAAGGAGAGGAGACAGACAATGCACACAGTAAATAAGTCAATCTGATCACCTGTTAGAGGCAAAACGTGCTGAAGAAAAAATTAAAATCAAGCAGGGTTAGGCGTATAGGTGTGCAGGAGGGACAGGGAATGATACTATCTTAAATGCAGCAGCCAGAAGGTGAGGAACACTTGAAGGAGGCCAGGAAGTGAACCATGAGGACATCACGGGGAGGAGTATTCAGGGCGAGCGAATAGCCAGGGCAGCTCATGTAACCTTATCTCTCTCTTCAACACACACACCACCCTGGCCAAGACTCTGGGGGAAACTGGGAGGAGACTCCCCTAAGGGTGAGCTGCAGGGGAAAGAAGTGAGTTGGCCATATTCTTAGGCTCTCTGGACTGGGCCCAAGAGAAGTGGATGCCCAGGATCCCCTGTGGCCACCGCTCACATGGCTGCTTTGCCACCTAACCTGGGCTTGGGCGCCTAAGGTTTAAATCACCAGGATGGAGCTCCCGGCATGGCCCTCATGTTCCAGCCTCACTTCAACATGTCACTCCCCTGGCTCCAGCTGTGCCCCAGCCCTGCCTTGTCCACTCCCAATGTAAGCTGCTCCACTGGCTCCCTGCCCTGGAGCCTTAGGATTCTGGTCCAGTCTGTGTTCCCATGGCCTCCCTGGCTCAGGGGCACATTAAACTTCCTTATTGTGTCCTGGGGCAGTGCCCCCTTCCTATAGATCCAGGGCACAGGTAGACACCAAGAATGAGCCGAGCCCAAATTGCACCTTCTCCACCTCCCTCCCACCCCAGTTGTGGGCACCAGTGCTGATGACATGGCCTGGGAGGCTCCCCGCAGCCTGCCTTGTGCTCGAGGGCAGTGGCTGCCGTCAGCCCCAGCCCAGAATCAGGCTTTCCTCCTCATGGGAGCTTGGCCTTTTCTCTTTCCTTCTCTGCCATGTCAGAGACATTCCCCTCTGGATTGGAATCACCCAGGCTCCCCTGCCTCAGACTCTCTGGGAGCACTCTGGACTGAAGGGGAGTGAGGCCATTTGGCCTCAAATTTCAACTCTGCCTCCTATTAAGACATCTTAGGCAGCCTCCTCAATCCCTCTAAACCTCAGTGTCCTCGCTTGTAGAAATAAATAAACAAAACACCCACTTCCCCTACTTTGCAAGGTTTTTGTGGGGTTGAAAGAAATAACATTTGTGGCCTGACATGGTGGCTCACGCCTATAATCCAAGCACCTTGGGAGGCTGAGGGGGGTGGATTACTTGAGGCCAGGAATTCAAGACCAGCCTGACCAACGTGGCAAAACACTGTCTGTACAAAAGAAAAGGAAAGACAAAAATTAGTCGGGCATGGTGGTGCGTGCCTATAGTCCCAGCTATGTGGGAGGCTGAGGCAGAGAATCGCTTGAACCCAGGAGGCCAAGGTTGCAGTGAGCCAAGGTTGTGCCACTGCACTCCAGCCTGGGTAACAGAGTGAGACTCTGTCTCAAAAGAAAAAAAAGAAAGAAATAACATTGTGAAGGTCCTTGGCCAGGCGACTAGCACATAGTAGGTCCTCAATAAACACTGGTTTCCTCCATCTAACGCCCAGCAACATGATGCCTCTGTGAAGGCCAGGAACTTGCCTGGTCGCCTCTGTCCCAGCACCCACAGTGGACCATATTCAACACTTAGTCCAGCGTTGAATACAGTTCACCTCTTCATACAACATGCCCGGGTGGCTTGTTAGTATGAAAATAACTTCCTTATAAGGCAATCAGAGAAAGCCTGATATACATTGGTAAGAGAGATGCAAGCACATCACCAACTAGGGTGACCCGTTCTGGTTTGTTTAGGACTTTTTCAGTTTTTGCACAGAAAGTCCCATGAAACCCCTCAGTCCCAAGAAACCCCTCAGTCGCAAGCAAAAAGGGGAGGTTGGTCACCCAATCTTCCACTTCCACAAGACCCAGTTTAACACATTAACTAGTTTTCTTAAGCTCCTGCTCCCAGTTTCCCATTCCTCACTCCCTTGCTCCCAAAGGAAGGAAGGAAAAAGAGGAAAAAAGGAGGTGAGAAGGGAGGAGATGGGAGTGAGGGAGAACGGCCTTTCCAGACCCTTTTCTAGGCCTTACCCTCCAGATTAGAGCAATACTCCCCTCTTAACCATCCTCAGCTGCTGTAGTCTCTTTGACCACTGGTGCTTCCGCTGTGTCTGAGGTCAGAGAGTTTATTAGGTTTATTACTCACACTTTGTCCCAGTTCCCTGAGCCCATTTCCACAGGGCAACATGAATGAGAGCCAGGAGCCTCCTGTGCAGGCAGTGAGCTTGGATCACAGGAGAGAAACCCCCAAATTATGAGACTTGGAGTTTATATAGAGAATTTGGTGTATCTTCCTCTCTGGAAGAAAGAGAGAGAGAGAGAGAGGGAGAGAGAGAGAGAGAGAAAACTTTACTGTAGAATGTAAACAAATCTCCGGTGAAGAAGAGGAAGAATGAGAGCAAATCTCTGGATGTTGCACTCAAGGCATGTTTGCTATTCAATCACCCTCCAAAAAACTTGGCCAGTACCCTTTGCACGGAAGGACTAGAACATGCAGCAATGTGAAAATATTCATGAAGAATTGTCTTCCAACAGAGAAGATAGAGCATTCATGAAACAAAAATAGTATGCCAGAATTTTAAAATGCTCAAAGAACGAGGAATATCTTGTCTTGTAAATAAAAAATATTTTAAAAATAACATTTTAAAAGACAAAAATAGAAGGATGGAAGAAAAATGAGGAAATCTTGAAGGCAGAACAAAAGAGACAAAAAGATGGAAAATGAGAGAGAAAAGATATAAAAATGAAATGAACACACGACATTCAATAACCAACTAGTTAAGGAGTTGCAGAAAAAGGGAGGGGGAGAAGAAAATGGACATGTAATTATGAAAGAAATAATTCGTTTCCCAGAACCGAAGAATGCGGATCCAGATGGAAGGGGTCTAGAGTATCCAGGACAATAAATGAAGAAAGACCCAGTCCAGGGTACAGGATCAAGGTGAAACTTCCTGTTTGAGGTTGTACTGCATGCAAGGACAACCTCTTAAAAGCTTGGGAGGTGGGGCGGCACTCCCGAAGAATTGAGAGTGAGAATGGCATTGGGTGAGGTGCAGGGCACTCTACCTTCCTCCTTCACAGCTGTGCACCCTCAGATTCTGTATTAGGAAGATCCTGAAGATCATCTTTCCTCTTTCTCTCTTGTCCTCCAATTGTCACAATCCTCCCATCTCACCCCTTAGCTGGGCCCCAGCCACTGCAGGCTTCTAGCTTTCTTTGGGTCTTCTCATCCTGTCTTGCCCACCCTTACCCTCAGGGCAGTTCCTGAACACTGAGCCAACCAGGGCTTGGAAGAACTCCCTTTCCCCACTCCTGGAGGTGCCCATCATTTCCTGTCTCCCACCCCATAGTCACTGAGAACCCCACGTGACTGTCTCAGGCAGATGTTTCCTGCCCTCAGGGGAATGCTGTGTCAGTCCCCAGGCAAGCCCAGGAGTTGACATTTCTCTGCCCAGCCATGGGCCCCAACCTGCTCTTGCTGCTGCTCCTGGGACTAGAAGGTAAGGTTCAGGAGGAGCTGCAGCTCCGGGCCCCATATGCTCAGCCCCATGCCCAGGAGTAAAGTGTTATTGTGAACGCCACACCCATACCAGCAGCTGGGCTGGGAGGTGCTCCCAGCTCCGGCCCACAATTCCCACCTCCTTTCCTTCCCCAGGTCAGGGCATAGTTGGCAGCCTCCCCGAGGTGCTGCAGGCACCCGTGGGAAGCTCCATTCTGGTGCAGTGCCACTACAGGCTCCAGGATGTCAAGGCTCAGAAGGTGTGGTGCCGGTTCTCGCCGGAGGGGTGCCAGCCCCTGGTGTCCTCAGCTGTGGATCGCAGAGCTCCAGCGGGCAGGCGTACGTTTCTCACAGACCTGGGTGGGGGCCTGCTGCAGGTGGAAATGGTTACCCTGCAGGAGGAGGATGCTGGCGAGTATGGCTGCATGGTGGATGGGGCCAGGGGGCCCCAGATTTTGCATAGAGTCTCTCTGAACATACTGCCCCCAGGTGAGTTATCCTAGGTCAGCTACCACCCCTTGGACCTACCCTCCCCACCCCCACCTATTGCCAGGGCTCTTGGGTTCTTGAGGAGTGGGGGCCCCTGGGGAGGAGGCATTCCGAGGAGATATCCTCTTGACAGCTCTGCAGGGAGCGGAAACCAAACTGGGTGGGAAGTCTGAGATAAATCAGCTGAAAACCATCCCCATCCCCCTTCCACACTAGTGTACTTCCCAACAGGAAGGCGTGTCCTTCCCACCCCAGGGATTTGGCCTCTTTCTTCCAGCATTTTCAACATACTTGATGCTAATTTATTTTTTAATTAGAAATATTTTAAACAATGTTGAATCTGAGTATATAAAACCAGAATTAATTTTTGTAGCTTTCAGTGTTTTATTCCTGTAACAGTGGGCTTGACGGCTTAAGAATTATGGAATTCATACCTTATTTAATTTTATAAGCCTTCACAGGGCATCTAGTATGTCTCACCTACAAGTGGGTACATTCAGTACCTGAACTACTTCAACTCCTTTCGTTTTAAAAATGGAAAAAGTGTCATTAATATTTTAAGCCAATATTCTTGACCCTATTTTCAGTATTAAAGACATTGTTTTTGCAGTTTCATTCCCAGAGCCCATAACTTTTCTAGTATACAAGCATTTATTAAAATAAAATGTTAAAATGTTAAAAAGTTGGGTTTTTAAAAGAAAGATAGGATGTTCTAAAAATAAAGTTCTGGAGGGAAAATGGTCAGCTACCTCAAGCACAGACAGCCACTCCTTTTCTTTTATGGAACTGGCCCTTTTTTCACCTTTAAGTCTTCCTTTTCTCAAGTATTTTATGCCCAATCCCCAAATAATAAAATTAAGTAGAGCATTTTCCCTTCCCTTGTTTTTTGTTTTGTTTCATTTTGTTTTGTTTGAGACAGGGTCTCACTCTGTTGCCCAGGCTGGACTGCAATGGCAGTATTGGCTCACTGCAACTTTGGATTCCCGGGTTCAAGTGATTCTTGTGTCTCAGCCTCCCGAGTAGCTGGGACTACAGGTGCCCGCCACCATGCCTGGCTAATTTTTGTATTTTTAGTGGAGATGGGGTTTTATCATGTTGGCCAGGCTGGTCTTAAACTCCTGACCTCAAGTGATCCGCCTGCCTTGGCCTCCCAAAGTGCTGGGATTACAGGCATGAGCCACCGCCCCAGCCCCTTCCTTTGTTTTTTTCCCTCTAAATAAGAGGGTAGACTATGTTGTCATTAGAATCCTTCTCATCTCAAGCCCGTGGTTATTGTCTTATAAATATATTGTTAATCCTTGTCATTCTTTGCCCTCCTCATTCCTTGACACTTTGAGTTACTAAATTCAGGTTCTAACTCCCTAAAAGGCAAATTGTGACAAGATGAGACTCTCTGGGAGGAGGGTCAGGGAGGCAGGGACCTGGGCCCCCGACCTGCTGCTATGGGGCAGGTGCTGTGGAGAATAATTTTCAGGCAGGCAGGTGGCGCATAGCATCCAGAGATGATGTGGCTTGCAGCTCAGGCAAGCATTTAGCTTCAGAGAAGGTGGTCAAAGGCAGCCTAATAGGCACCAGGAGGGCAGGACATGTGCCACAGCAACCCCAATTCCTGGTGTGGCATAGGATGGGGAGTAGGAATGGTTAATCTCTCAAGAACAAGGCAAGGTCCCATTCCAGTTGGTCTGAAAGGACTGGCTAGGTTCCTAAGACAAGTCTCCAGGCCCAGAGAAACCAACCCCAAGTCCTGCAGCCAGAAGTCAATTACATCCTATGGGTGACAGAAGCCTTGTCTTCAAACTGAGTCTCAGGATCCCAGCAAGGCTCTCAGCAAGGGTCAGTTGGTTAGTGTTGCATCATATGAGGGCCCACCCAGATTTCCTTCAGTCCTGAGGGCAGAGCTTGGGCTGGGGTTGCAGGGTTGCAGGTATGTGAGGAGGCCCCATTTAAGACCCATGAGAGCCAGGAGCTATGTCACCCTGAGGATGAGAACTGGAGAAACCTATTCAGGTGGGAAGGAGAGGTGGGTACAGATCATCCAGTAGGTGTTTTTACACAGACTGAACAGCTTGATAAGGCCAAAGGGGTAAGGGGTAGAGCAGGTAAAAGGGAAGAAATGCAGTGGGAAGATGGGGGAGCTGGTGGTACAGGGAAAAGTGGGTGTAGTCACAACCAGGTAAAGACATAAAAAGCCAGTGCCATTTCCTGACCTGTGGAATGACAGGCCCCTAAAGAATATCCCATCCTCCCCTTTCTGTGTTTCTTCCTGGGGTCCTATCCTTCCTTGGCTCCACTCCTCTAGTCCCTCAGAACTCAACAGGATATTGAAGCCTGCCCACATGGGCATGCACTCATTAAATGTTTCCTTCTGACTCCGTTCCTGGCCTGACAGAGGACGAAGAAGAGATCCATAAGATTGGCAGTCTGGCTGAGAACGCATTCTCAGACCCTGCAGGCAGTGCCAACCCCTTGGAACCCAGCCAGGATGAGAAGAGGTACTGACAAGATTGGATTTGGGAGGCCAGGAAAAGGGTGGTGGTGGAGACAATGACTTGTTTAGAGCTCCAAACTAAATCGAAGGGGAAAACCTATGATTCTTCCCACCTCTGGGGAACTTATGGACAGACAGACAGACAGACAGATACATACTTCTCTGTCCTGGTTCAGCAATGGTCCCTTCATCTGGTGAATCTTCAGCCAGGACACCTTAATGAGTCCCTCTTCTGCCCTGCCTCAGTCAGCCCTCCTCATTCTATTCCATCTCCCTCTCCCAATTGAGAATGTAACCCTTCTGTGGCTGCTCCAGGGCTCCTGGCCAGCAGCTCCCCACAGGCTTCAGGTCTAAGCCTGCCTATCCCTTTCTGTTCCTCAGCATCCCCTTGATCTGGGGTGCTGTGCTCCTGGTAGGCCTGCTGGTGGCAGCAGTGGTGCTGTTTGCTGTGATGGCCAAGAGGAACAAAGGTAGGTGGCTATCTTCCTATCTCAGCCTGGCCCTACTATTCCTGTATCAACCAGTTGTGTAGATAAGGCCAGGAGTCTAGGTCCAATCCCCCTACAAATGGATTTACCTGGGCTTAAGTCCCCCATATCCTAGAATTCCCAGGGCTGAGGGATGGAGGGGAGGGAAGGAGATTCAATGGGAGCAGCCTGCGGAAAGACAGGAATTAGAAAGGGTGGGGCAATGCAATGGCAGGAAAGGCGTTGCAGAAGGTGGGGAAAGGGTTTCAGGAGGTAGGCTGAGTGCTGAGGTGGGTTGAAGGGAGCTCTGGAAACCATAAGTGGGTGGGGAGATTTCCAGCAGGCTGGGGAGATGGAAGGGGTAAAGGTTTGGTGGTGGGAGTGGGGAAGGTGAGTCTGCAGTAGTGAAGAGGTTTCAGAGGCTTCTGAAGGAAGGGAGTGAGGGAAGGGCTCTGAGCCAGCCCTGGAAGCAGACTATGCTGCTGTTGTCTGTTCTGCCAGGGAACAGGCTTGGTGTCAGTGGCCGATTCCTGAGCAGCAGAGTTTCAGGCATGGTAAGAAGCCTCTGCAGGCCCGCAGCCAAATTCCCCAGACTTTCCATTCATCACACTCACTGAGAGGTCCTAGGATGATGGGGTGGAGAAAGGACTGGGGCCTAGCTGGGGTCGAAACCCTCTTCTTAAATGCTATAAACTTGACACTAATGGTCTCCCTTGGCATCCCACCTTCCTAGACTTGGGGAGAAACTTGGGGCTTGAAAATCTTCACAGTGAAGCCCTCTTGCCCACTGACATACTCAGGATTCAAGAGATAGACCTAGTGTGGTCCTGGGCTTCCCACCAAAGGGAGATCTGGGGCAGAGGGAGGCATTCCTGATTTGCCTGCTTTTGTTTCAGAATCCCTCCTCAGTGGTCCACCACGTCAGTAACTCTGGACTGGCTGCTGAATTGCCTTTGGATGTACCACACATTAGACTTGACTCACCACCTTCATTTGACAATACCACTTACACCAGCCTACCTCTTGATCCCCCATCAGGAAAACCATCACTCCCAGCTCCATCCTCATTGCCCCCTCTACCTCCTAAGGTCCTGGTCTGCTCCAAGCCTGTGACATATGCCACAGTCATCTTCCCGGGAGGGAACAAGGGTGGAGGGGCCTCCTGTGGGCCAGCCCAGAATCCACCTAACAATCAGACGCCATCCAGCTAAACTCATCACACTGTAAACTCATGAGGAGCATCCCTAGGGGTTCTGTGCCTCCAGCCAGCCAGCTCATGCCCTAGGATCCTTAGGATATCTGAGCAACCAGGGACTTTAAGATCTAATCCAATGTCCTAACTTTACTGTCAGGGAAAGTGATGCTCAGATATGACTGAGATGTCTTGGGGAAGACCTCCCTGCACCCCATTCCCCCCCATTGGTTCTTCTGCCATTACACACTGGGCTAAATAAATCCTAATAATGATGTGCAAACTCTTAATGGCTGAATGGGAAAGGAAACTGCCCAAGTGTGACTAATTTCTTGGCCTGTGAATGGAAAAGACTCTGGTCTGAATTTTGTGCTGTATGATCTCCTGTCTCTTGTGAATGGGGAAATGGTTTCCTTCTCTGGTCACTACAGTGCAGTTTGATTCAAGGGATGCTGAAAAGTCTTCTTCAAAAGTTTTTTTTGCTTCTCTCATGATGCCTCCAAGTACAGATTCATTTGCTTGAGTTAAGGAAGCTCTTCTCCTTTCTGCTCTGCACCTTGTGAATATGTGACATGATGCGACACCATATGATGGGGTGGGGGTGGTGATAGGTTAACGATAGTTAAGAGAGACCCAGGACAAATGGTGTGTGAGAAATGGGACTGAAAGGAAACAGGAACAAGGACAGAAATGGAAATAGACACCAAGTCTGTCCCTTGGCAGGACACAGGATTTTCAAGCACTAGAAGACCTTTTCAGACATCAGTCTTACCAGAGTTGGCTGTCTCTTAACTAGGTGGTCATCTAGTAGCACTGTTTCCCTTGGTCTAAACTCTGGAGCCCGGGAAGGGCCCCGTGGAGAAATGAAGGGGAGGGAAAAAGGAATGGTAAAGGAATGGCCATGGTCAAGTGTAAATGAAAGCTAGTCCAGGCTAGGGGTGAAAGAGCCTTTAAGGACTTGCCAGAATTTCTTCTGAAACTGTTCAATTTGAAAATATAGTCATCCCTCCATATCCATGGGTTCTGTATCCACAGATTTAAGCAAGCGTGGATCAAAAATATTGAAAAAAAAAGAAATATTAGATATTTCTTTAAATATTAGAAAAAAATGGTTATGTCTGTACTTAACATGTACAGACTTTTTCCTTGTCATTATTCCCTATACAATACAGTATAACAACTATTTACATAACATTTATATTGTATTAGGTATTTTAAGTAATCTAGAGATGATTTAAAGTATATGAGATGTGTGGTTATATGCAAACACTACACCATTTTATACAAGGGACTTGAGCACCCACGGATTTTGGTATCTACAAGGGTCCTAGAACTAATCCCCCCCAGATACTGAGGGATGTATGCATTTGCCCATATTGGGATGAAATGCTCAGTAACCCAGTCTTGTTACAATCACAAATAGCTAGGCATAAAGAGGTTTTCGCCATCTGGAGGGGCCCTAAGCTTGGCCTAAGCACCTCAGGAAGAAGGACAAGTGGTGTGCCCTGGGCTCCAATTTGCCCACCAATCAACTGACGACTAGGGACTGCCTGCTGGGGAGTGGTGAGGTGGCAGAAAAAAGGGCAGAATAAAGACTAAAAAGAACTCTCTGGAAAAACTCACCATGGTCTGAATATATTTAGAACTTTTTAGAACATGTCAGAAGTAAAAAGTGTATTTTTACTTTTGAGTTCAAAAGAAAATACTAAGAAAAATAACAATCAATTGAGTGGTAAGGAAGAGGAAATATAAATATTCCATCATTGATCATGATAGGAAGTCTGTGAATACCAACCAAAGTCATAGTTGTAAAAGTAACTTCTAAGATGAAAATACTGCCATTCTAAATTTTATAATAAGAAACACATGCAATATAAAGCAAAGCAAATGCAGGCAACATGGTGAGATGACCTCCTCATATCTGAACCTTTGGAGTTCAGTTAAAGAAGTACTCAGAGGAAAATTCACACTCTTAATTAAGCATCTTACTCAAAAAGTTAATTTTATTTTATTTTATTTATTTATTTTTTTGAGACAGAATCTCATTCTGTCGCCCAGGCTGGAGTGCAGTGGCCGGATCTCAGCTCACTGCAAGCTCCGCCTTCCGGGTTCACGCCATTCTCCTGCCTCAGCCTCCCGAGTAGCTGGGACTACAGGCGCCCATCACCTCACCCGGCTCGTTTTTTGTATTTTTTTAGTAGAGACGGGGTTTCACCGTGTTAGCCAGGATGGTCTCGATCTCTTGACCTCGTGATCCGCCCGTCTCGGCCTCCCAAAGTGCTGGGATTACAGGCTTGAGCCACCGAAGTTAATTTTAAAAGAAAAATGATATAACTAATACATAAAAGAACAGCTTCTTTAAAATAAAATGAAATTAAAGAGACACTATTAGGCAACTTAAGAGTGAAATAAAAAATGACAAAGGAGAAATAACACAAAGACAATGAAAAATGTAATGAGAGTATTTTGTGTCGAAGCTGGGAGTATTGATGGAATGGGAATGATGACAAAGGGATCTGAAATAACTTTTCTGATTGAAATGTTCTCTATAATGACTGTGCTAGTGATTACACAGGTATATATATTTGTCAAAAACCTATCGCTAAAATGGGTACATTTTCCTAAATGTAAATACTATTTTGATAAAATTGGCCTAAAAAATAGTTGAAAGACTGTTGAGAAATAGTTAAAATAATTTGAGAGAGAAAAGAGCCCTTTCAAGAACGAACCAAACTCAGAAGCCATAAAAGAACTCATATATTAAAACTGATACATGCCAGAGTAAGAACCTGTGAAAACTCTCTCCTCCAAAAAGCAACAAGAAGGCCGGGTGTGGTGGTTCATGTCTGTAATCCCAGCACTTTGGGAGGCTGGGACAGGTGGGTCACCTGAGGTCAGGAGTTCGAGACCAGCCTGGCCAACATGGTGAAACCCCATCTCTACTAAAAATACAAAGATTAGCCGGGTGTGGTGATGCATGCCTGTAATTCCAGCTATTCAGGAGGCTGAGGCAGGAGAATTGCATGAACCCGGGCAGTGGAGGTTGCAGTGAGCTAAGATTGTGCCATTGCACTCCAGCCTGGGTGACAGTGCAAGACTCTGTCAAAAAACAAAAAACAACAACAAAAAAAACAGCAACAAGAAACAAGAAAACTGGCAAATATATTCAGAATCAACTTTTTCAGAACTCTGGAAATTAACCAAAGACTTGCATCAATAGAGGGAATGTTTACTTAGGAAAAATGTCTTTCTCCCTATCTATCTGATTTAAAAGAGAACTTCATAGATTAACAATTATAAATCTAAAGTTAAAATTATCTATTTAACACAACATTTAACACAACAGAAGGTAGTTGATGAAGAGAGGCAAAAAGACATAAGACAAACAGAAAACAAATAAAATGGCAGGCATAAATCTAACTTTATAGTAATTACATTAAATGTAAATGGATTAAACATTCTAATTAAAAGGCAGAAATTGGCAGAATGGATTAAAAATATATGATCCAACTACATGCTGCCTATAGGAGAAAAACTTTAGATTAAAAAACACAAGTTGGTTGAAAGTGAAAGAAAGTAAAAACATATACCATGAAAACTAGCTAAAGAGAGCTAGAATGACTATACAAATATCAGGCAAAATAGAGTTAAGACTTAAAATTGTTACTAGAGATAAAAAGGACATCATAATGACAAGAAAGTCAATCCATCAAGAAGATACTACAATTATAAATATATATGCACCTAACTATAGGGTTTCAAAAAATGTGAGGCAAAAACTGACAATTAAAGGAACAAATAGAAAATTAAAGAGTAATAGTTGGAGACTTCAATATCTCACTTTAAAAAATGGATAGAACAAGTAGACAGAAAATCAGCAAGGAAACAGTAGACATGAACAACTCTATAAATCAACTAGACCTAACAGACAGTTATAAAACACTCCACCCAACAGCAGTAGAATACATATTCCTCTCAAGTGTACATGCAGCATTCTCTAGGATACACGATATATTAGACCATAAACAAGTATCCATAAATTTAAAAGGATTGAAATTAGACAAAGTATGTTCTCTTACCATAATGGAAAAAAATTAGAAATTAGTAACAGAGGTAAATTTTAGAAATGCATAAATATGTAGAAATTAAACAACATACTTCTAAATGACAGCTGTGTTAAAGAAGAAATCACAAGGGAAATTAGAAACACTTTGAGATAAAAATATAAACACAATATACCAAAACTTATGGGATGCAGCAAGATCAGTGCTTAGAATGAAACTTATAGCTTTAATCACCTACATTAAAGAAGAAGATCTCAAAACAGCAACCTAATTACCTGAAGCAACTAGACTGAAGAGTAAGCTAAAATCAAAGCAAGCAGAAGGAAGAAAATAATAAAAATTAGAACAGAAATGAATGAAATGAAATAGAGAACAGAAAAATAATAGAGAAAAATCAACACCACCAAGAGTTGGTTCTTTGAAAAGATCAACAAAATTGATAAACCTTTTGAAGCTACACTAGTCAAGAAAAAAAAAAAAGACTCAAATCACTAAAATACAGAATGAAATTGGAGGGACAACTACTGACATTAAGAAATAAAAAGGATTATAAAGGAATACTATGAGCAATTGTATATCAACAAATTAAGATAACCTAGGTGAAATGAACAAATTCCTAGAAAGACACAAATTACTGAAACTGACTCAAGAAGAAATAAAAAATTGAATAGATCTATAACAAGTAAAGAGGTTAAATTCGTAATAAAAAAAAAAAAAAAAACTCACAACGAGAAGCCCAGGCCCAGATGGCTTCACTGGTGAATACTACTAAATATTTAAAGAATTTTAAAACCTACCATTTACAAATTATTCTAAAAAATAAATGACAAGGGAATTCTTCCTAACTCATTCTATGAGGCCAGTATTACCTTAATTCAAAAAACAGACAAATAAATCACAAGAAAAAACAAAAACAAAAACACTACAGACCAACATCCTTTATCAATGGAGATGTAAAAATCTTCAACAAAATACTAACAAATAGAATATAGTAACAAATAAAAAGCATTATACACCATGACAAAGTGGGATTTATCCCAGGAATACAAAGTTGATTTCACATATAAAAATCAGTCAATGTGATATTACACCATATTAATAGAACAAAGGACAAAAACCACATGGTCACCTCAGCAGATGCCAAAAAAGCATTTGACAAAATCTGACACCATATCATGTTAAAAATACTCAACAAATAGGAATAGAAGGGAATTTCCTTAAGATGATAAAGGCCATCTATCAAAAGCATACAACACACTTAAAGGTGAAAGACTGAAATCTTTCCCCCCAAGATTGGGAATAAGACAGGAATATTCGCTCTTTGCCACATTTATTCAACATTGTACTAAAGGTTCTAAGAAAGAGAAATTAGGGAGGAAAAAGAAATAAAAGGATTCCAGATTAGAAAGAAAGAAAAGCATCTATTTTTAGATGACATGATCTTGCATATGTAAAATCCTAAGGAATCTAAAAAAAAATTTAGAGCTAGTAAGTTCAGCAAAGTTCCAGGATGCAAAATCAATACACATTATGTAACTTGTCTGAGAAAAAAAGAAAACTATATATACACAAAAATCAGTTGTATTTCTATATATACTTGCAATGAACAATTCAAACATGAAATTTAGAAAACAATTCTATTTATAATAGTATCAAGAAGAATATGATATTTAGGCATAAATGTAACAAAAGAAGTCTAATATTTATACATTAAAATGACAAAACATTATTGAAATAAATTAAAGAAGATCTAAATATATGGAAAAGATATCCCAGTTTCATGGATCAGAGGACTTAGTATTGTTAAGATGGAAATTCTTCCCAAATTAATCTATAGATTTGATGCAATCCCTATCAAAATTACAGTTGTCCTTTTGGCAGAAATCGACAAGCCAATCCTAAAATTCATATGTAGATGCAAAGGACCCAGAATAGCCAAAACAATTTTGCAGAAGAAGAGTAAAGTTGAAGGATTCACACTTCCTGATTGTAAAACTTACTATAAAGCTACAATAATCAAGACCGTATGGTACTGGCATGAGGATAGACATATAGACCAACAGAATAAATGGAGAGGCCAGAAATAAACCCATTCATTTAAGATCAACTGATTTTCAACAAGGGTGTCAAGACAATTAAATGAGTGAAATAATATTTTGCTTAAAAACAAATGGTGCTAGGACAACTGGATAGCCACATGCAAAAGCATGATTTTGTAACATGACCTCACATGATATACAAAAATTATCTCAAAATAAATTGAAGACCTACATGTAAAAGCCAAAATAAAAAGGTGATTTTTCTCTCCTAGAAGAAAACAT
Source organism: Piliocolobus tephrosceles (assembly GCF_002776525.5). NCBI lineage: Eukaryota > Metazoa > Chordata > Mammalia > Primates > Cercopithecidae > Piliocolobus > Piliocolobus tephrosceles. Next base: position 127,628,900 of record NC_045438.1, read on the forward strand.
GAGTAAATCTTTGTGACCTCAGACTAGTTGATAGTTTCTTAGATATGACACTTAAAGCACAAAGATCCAAACTAAAAAACAGACACATTGACTTCATCAAAATTAAAAACTTTCATTTTGCAAAATGATTTTGTCATGAAAGTGGAAAGACAACTTACAGAATTGGAGAAAATATTTGCAAATCAAATCCAATAAGGGTCCAGTATGCAGAATATATTTTTAAAACTCATAAAATGCAGCAATAAAAGGCAAAAACTCCAATTAAAAAAATGGGCATTTAATTTGAATAGACATTCTCCAAGAAGATATACTAGTGTCCAGTAAGCTCATGAAAAGATGCTCAACATCATTAGTTACTAAGGAAATATAAATCAACATCATAAGATACAACTTCATACCCACTAGGATAGCTATAATAAAAAAGGCAAACCAAAGCAAGTGTTGGCTAGGCTGTGGAAATTGCTGGCAAAAATGTAAAATGGTACAGAGGCTTTGGAGAACAGTTTGACAGTTCCTCAAAAAGTTAAACACGGAATTTCTGTATGACCTGGAAATTCCTGGAAATGCCAAGATAGGTATATACTCAAGAGAATTGAAAGCCTATGTTCACACGAAAACTTGTACATGAATGTTTACCATAGCATTATTTATAACAATAGTTAAAAACTGGAAACAACCTAAGTGTCCACCAACTGATGAACAGATAAATAAAATGTGGCATCATGTGCCACAATGTGGTACAATGGAATGTTACCTGGCCATAAAAAGTAACCCTACACCATAAATAAACCATGAAATCATTATGCTAACTGAAAGAAAAAGCCATGTATAATAATTCCATTTATATGAAATGTCCAGAATAGGCCAATCTTTAAAGACAGAAAATATATTAGTGGTTACAAAGATTGGGAAAAGAGGAAATGGGGAGTGACTCCTAATGGGACCAGAGTTCCTTTCTGGGGTGATAAAAATGTTCTGGAATTAGATAGTGGTGATGATTGTACAGTCTTACAAATATACTAAAAAGCACCAAATTGTATACCTTAAAAGGGTGAATTTTTTCTCAAAAAAAAAAAAAAGCGCCAAAAGGGAATGCCAAAAAAAAAAAAAAAAAAAGGATGAAGTACTGCAGGGTGTTATTACCTATCACCACCATTTGTGGGAAAGAAGGATGCAGTAACTATATACTATTGCTTACATGTGCATAGAACAATTTTGCTAGGGTACACAAGGAAGTGGTAACACTGATTATCTCTGGGGAGGGCAACTGGTGTCTGGAAGACAGAGATGGGAAAGAGTTTTTCACTGTTATACACTTGTTTCTTTTGAATTTCCTACCACATAAATGTAACATCTACTTTTAAATATAAAAGCTGAACCAATAATAATAGCTACCAGTCACTGAGTGCTTACTATATGCCAGGTGCTTTATAATCATTTAATCTTCACATTGACAGTCTTTTGTCCTATTTTTAGGACAAGAGGATATTTTATCTCCATCTACAGAAAAGGAAACTGAGGCATATAGAAGGATAAATTATATGCCCAAATGAATGCAGCTAATAAGCAGCAGAGTTAGAATTTCAACCGAGCCTATCTGGTTCCAGAGTCCTTTTCTGGATTGCTACTCTATATTACCTCCCAGAAATTTAAAGGAATGAGGGAGAAGGACAGAAAGTGGGTGAGAAGAAGAAAGGAAGGAGTAAGATGGGAGGAATGCAAGAGGGAAGATGAAGGGAATAGAGGGACAGGAAAAAGAAAGGTAGCAAGAGGGAGAAAAGTGGAAGGAGGAAATGTATAGATTAGATTGCATGATTTAAAGGGTAAGTGCAGGCCTCCCTTTCATAAACGTCTCCCTTCCTGTCCTTAAAGTTCTGATCTTGGCCATTTGAAGAGAATAGTAAAGACTGGGTACAGGAAAGCCTAGTTCCCATGAAAGCCTGCATAGCCTAGCATAATCTCTGGAATCAAATCTGAGTTAGAAGCTCAGCTCTATCATTTTGTGGCTATGTTTGTTGGGGTAAACTCTTTCTAGGCTTATATTTCTTCATCTGTAACATGGGATAATAATAGTACTTGACTCACAGAATTGATATAGGATTTAAACAATGTATTTCAAGCACAAGTAAGTAAATAACGAATTGCAGCTATCATAACATTAGCAAATTCACCCTATGGGCACTAGATGATTGAGTTACAAAGTGTAAGAAATCAACGGGAAGATCCTACTCAGCGGAAGAAACACCATCAAATAGATAAAGGCCAAAGATGGCAACTCCAAAGAGAAGAAAAAGGGAGAAAGCTAAAGTTACACATACTCTGGCAACTTCGCAATTTTACCTGGGAATGCCCAAATCACACAGCACAAAGGAGAAATGGATTCCCATAACCCTTTGTACTTCTCAAAAGACTCCTTGACTTCTTAGGAGCCCATTACCGTATCTGTGCCAAAAGAGGGCAACACCAAGGCACTTGCACTACCAGCCCTCCTTAAGTAATGGCAATTTCCTTATTAGGGTCATAGTTTTTCATCTGCTAATGGATCTCACCTTACAAAAGATGGAATCAGTTCATCTTAAAGCCTTCCAGGCCTCCCGTCTACTCCTGGTTTTAACTTCTGGTAGAGTTGTGCTAATGACTTTTAAGAGTTAAAAAAAATCTAAGTGGCATGTTTTAGAAAAAAATAGTCTTTTATTTTGATAAACATATAGATAGCAGTAACTATAAAGGCTAGTATATGTAATATGTACACTATATATTTAAAAGGAGAATCTGGGGCATTTCCTTGTGTTATATACAATAAAAGAATCATGGTCCCTTCAGGTTATTGTTCTTTTAACACATACATCTTGAGTTTCTTCTGCATCCTTGTTCTCCTTGACATCAGCCACTCTGTTAAATCCTGAAAGAAGGAACATAAAGAATGTGATAAATACAAAGAATGTCCTCAGCAATTACAAAGTTAAATAGCGGCCCTGGGAAAGAAGGAGATTTGCAGGGCTCTGAGGAAAGGAACTATATTCTTTCCTCTCCTTTTCTTGCCTAATGTTATCATTCATAGACATTACATTGTGACTTCTAAGACCTTTTTCTCTCCTTAGTGACCATCCAATTATTCCAAGGAAACAACCCAATTGCTTTGGCTAAAAGCAAGGAAGAACTTTCTATGCCTAAGGGTTACTAATAGTGAAACAAAGAGCTGAGAGAAGCTGAAGAAATTGCTGTTTAACAAAAGAAGGGATTCCTATCTGTCCAGGCAGGGCCTAGCATTAGGAAGAGGATTATACTTACCTCTGGAGCAAGGACTAACTCCTTACATCTGTGTATCCCTTTTTACTTCAGAAGTGCAGCCTTTGACTGCTCATCAGTAAGAATCTGAGACTGTCTTTATGTCTCTCACACAAGGGTTCCAGGAAGAAATGCTTACTCTGTATTCCTAAATTTCTTTTCTAAGAGTTATTTTCCTGCAGAAATTCTCCTTTTATCCAAATCCTGGTCAAGCAAGTGTCAAAAGGTCTGATGCTGTTAGTCAGGGACATGAATTCTCTCTTTTCACATCTCATTACAGAGGCCTTAAGCTCAGATACCCACTGGTGATAGACAGGGCAGGTCACACATTGAGAGAAGAACTCCTTAAAGTACTGAAAGGAAAGGAAGGTCCATTAGCTCTGGGATTAGTGCTTCATCCTCCTAACATGCCACTTCATCAGAACTTACAAAGGTCCTCATTCAGCATATTCACTCATGGCTGAGGGAACAGGGAGGAGTTACTGATGGCAAAATAGGCCTGGAAAACTGGTTTTGGGATACAGAGGAATTGCAATGTGTTTTAGACTCAGAAGGGCTGTAGGGAGATGTGTCAAATTACAGACTGACCCATAGAGTACAGGTCCACTGAGCAAGGCTAAATGTTAATATTTTAATGATACTGTAGTAGCTGGCAAAGGTGGAAAGAAACCCAGTCCAGAACTAGATGCAATAATATCTGGAAGGACACATAAGGTAGGTGGAAATTTTCTAGGTGGAGAAACAAAGGATTCAAAGAGTAAAGGGAGACAGAGCCAGTAAAAGGGAAAACAAGGAAGAGATGCAGGTGGTAGAAAGAGCATCATAGGGTAGAACTAAGTGAATTAGGTGTTAGTTGAAGGACAGCTGAGAAACAGGTACCTCAAGGGTTTGGCTGCGAAGCTCTAGAGGAATATGCATGAAGATACCCTCTGGTATTTTCTGTAACATTAGCACGTGGCACCCTAGGAATCGGATGAACAAAGCCATGTGCACCAAATAGTGAAGTATTGGTTCTTTTCACCAACTGGCAAGCCTTGGAGAAATAGTGCTCAAACAGGTCCCACTATGATTCCTGGGCAAACCTGGAGGAAAAGAGTAATAGCTCTCAGCAATATCCGCTGCTCACCAACCATGACTTTTGCTTAAAATCGTCACTTCTTTAAGGCTCTAAGACCTTCTGGACAGTCAGAATTGTGATGCTAGAAAGTGATCAAGGCTACTAACTCACATACAAGGAAACTTAAAAAGAGACCAATTATATTCAGCCTTGTTATGGGTCACTCTAGCAGTTAAGTATAACCCTAAATGTAACCCTTGACCTACAGGCCAAAACCTGTTAAAGGGCAAGAGCCCTTTTAATAAGATGGGAGGGTATGGGAGGTGAATGGTCTTTAAAAGTTGGTTAGAGATGTTCAACAGTCCTGTCAGGTGGGGAGAGACAGCTTAAATGACTTAAATGTCTATCCTTTTCCACAACCCTTGAGTAAGACATTACCACATGGCCAGGGAGGAGTGGACCCCCAGCATGACATCGCTCTGAGAGGTCAGAACATGGCTGTGCTCGTAGATTTGAACGGAACGCAGACACTCACTAAAGGGCCGAAACAGCAATCCTGTGGACAGAGAAGGTAACCACGCTAGTATATACTATCAGTGTAGGAACCAGGGTATAGAAGGTATGTGATACAGGGAAGGAAACAAGACTCCAAAGGCAGACACCCCTGAATTACAACATGGTTCCCAGACTTTAAGGAGCCAGAGATCAGGGGCAGAGGCCATGCCTGAGGGACAGGTTCATGACTGCCTGTATTCCAAACCTAGAGCCCCATCTGAGGTCTGAATCCCTCGGGAGTACAGCAGAGACCTGTGCAAGATTTACCTTTTCCGTAGAGCAGCAGATCTAAGCAAGCAGAGTAAAAGCAGGCCAGGCCAAGGACATCATAACCCTGAGAAATGAGTGCCCACTGACTCTCCAGTACATGGACACACAGACCAAATCTGCCGAGAGACAGAGCCACTAGGACCAGCTAGGGAGTGAGGAGGATGGGTAGGAAAGAAAGGGGTCTTATACCTTCAAAGCAGCCTAACATCCTTTAGATCTCCTCTTCATAGCTCTATTTATATAGAGAACAGCTATGCCTGGGATCAGACCCATCTCTAGGCAAAGGAGGTGGGAGACTGCCTCTGAGGCAGTTTCCAGGGTCTTCAGCTGCTGCAATTCTCTATCTCCCTGCAGATTTTTTTTTTGAAGAAAGTTTGTCCATGAGCCCCAAGTGCTGAGGAATACATAGTAGCTCTGACTCTGCATTTCCACTCCTGATTCTTCCACACTTAAGATAATGTGTCTGGAGTGGCCAAGGGAAGGATATCCCGGGGTGTGGAAATGGAATATCCTCTCCACTCTCCACTCCAAACTTCTCTGGGAAAATATACACACCCCTCTTAGGAAACAAATACAAATGACAGAAAATGATCTTAATACTTCTTCTTCAGAAATGCAGATCTGAAGAGAACTGAGAGAACCAGATTTTCCAGAGCTAGTTTCTTGAGGTGTCTGCATATCTCACGAGCTTGAAAACCTGAGGAGGTTCAAGAGCACTGTGTGAGATCCAGCTGTGAACATGTACTCTCTAAAAGCCCTAGACCCACCATCCCTAAGTCCCTTTACCCAGCTTGATGGAGAAGTCAAGATGGCCAAGGCAGAGCTTGGTGTAGGCCAGGGCCTGCATGACCTGAGCTGTGGCCAACAATCCCTCCCTGGAGAACCAACATAAACTGCTTTTCTGAATGGCCATCTGCTCACAGTGCAGCCACTTGTCCTTGATGCCCATGCTCTGGGAGAACTGAGAGAGCTCCACATAGGTAGAGACAACCTGCAGGGAAACAAACACAGGGCAAAATATTCCCATTGTACATTCATGTAACATTTCCATTTTGTTCCTTTCCTATGTAAGAGTCTATTATGATGCCTTGCTGGTCACTCAGTCTAAACTCCTGGTATCCCACAACTTGCCTCCAACCCAGCTAGAAAAATATGCTCCTTCTCACCCCTACACTTCTAACTGGATCATTCTCACTGCCTGTTCTTTAAACAAACCACTTTCTCTACATGCTCCTGCTTTTCCTCTCCAATCCATGACTTTCCCTTTCAAAACACTGATTAAACTACCTCTTCTTTGTTTTCTAATTTAAGACCTCTGATATTTGCTCCATAGAGCTCTTCAGGGCAGCTGCCTAGATCTCTATATAACTATGTGCACATCTGAAATAGTGTTCTATATAACTATGTGTGCACTTGAAATAGTGCTCTCTTCTTGGAACACTGTCTTCCCTAGCTTTCCAGCATGCCAGGCTCTGTTGGTTTTCCTCCTGTCTCCCTGGCAACTTATTCTCAGTTTCTTTTGCTGGTTTCTTCTCACCACTCTGACCTTTTAACGCTGGAGCTGTTAGTCCCTGGAACTTTTCTATACTAACTCCCTTGCTGTTCTCACACAGTCCTGTGACTTTAAACAGTATTTGCACACTGATGGTTCCCATATGTCAGACCTCTCTCATGAACCCCAGACTTGAATATTCACCTGGACTCATATTCACCAGACTTGTCTCCACCTCGATGTCTAATGGGCATCTCAAATAAAACATGTCTAAAGCCTAGCTCCCAAATCGTCCCCCAAATCTGTTCCTCCTGCAGACTTCCCTATCCCAATTAAGAGCATCGCTGTCCCTCTAGAAGTTTGGGTCACAACTTTTTGGATTATCCTTGACTCTTCTTTCCCTCACATCCCAGAACTGATCCATGAGTGAATCCTATTGCCTCTATTTTGACAAAAGACCACCCCCAACCTTTTTTCCCCACAATAATCAAAGCCATCACCATCTCTTGCTTAGATTACTGCATTAGCTTCCTAACTGGTCTCCCTGCTTCCTCCCTTGTCCCCTTCATGTTACTTTCAACACAGCAGACAGAATGATCTTATTAAAATATAAGTAGATACTGTCACCCCTCTTCTCAGAACCCATTAATGGCTTCCCATCTCTTTCAGAGTAAAAGCCAAAACTCCTACAGTGGCCTATCTAGGGTCTGCACCATTTGCCACCCCACCCCTTCCCGGTCCTTCTGACCTCATCTCTTGGTTCACTCTCCTCCTCTTCCTCCCGTCCAGTCACACTGTCCTTCAAACACAGAGGATATGCCTTGGGCATTCACTGTGCCCTCTGCCTGGATACCCTACTCCCAGACAGTCTTACTTTCTCGCCTCTTTCAGATATTTACTCCAATGTCACCTGCTCAGCAAAGCTTTCTCTGACCACCTTGTTCAAAACTATACCCCACCCCTCACCTCACAGAACCCCAAATCCCCTTGCCTCCACTTTATTTTGCTCCACTGCATTGATTATCACCTAATATACTGTGTATTTTACTTATTATATTTCCCTGGAGTCAAGATCAGTGCCTGGCATATAACAGGTGTTCACCAAGTAGTTCATTGTTGAATATGTGGATAAGACAGAGAGAAAGGTAAGGTAAGACACTAAAATGAGGAAGACATATTTCCTTTTGTTTTTTTCCTAAATCAGCAGTTTTAAATCTTTCTTAGATCACAGGCTTCTTTGAGAATCTGATGAAAGCAATGACCCCTTTTCTTCCTCCTGTCAGCCCCCAAAGGTTCTTTTGAATATACACATAAAATTCTGCATTCAGTTCTGGGAGTTCACAGATAATCTCATACCTGGAAACCCATCTATAAACTGCAAATTGAGAAACCTCACTTGAACACATGATCAGCGTTGTCTGGGTTATTGGAGAACCATGCTAAACCAGGAACTTGGTTTCTGAGTGATGTCCAAAGTTAAAGCAAGGACCTGCTTACCTGGGCTTCATTTGCAAACTCCTCAGCTGAATTCTTCTGCATAAGAGTAGCCAGGCAGGCAAACCTGTAGCTACTGGCTGTGGCCTCCAGGTTATAGAGCTGCCAGAGTAGGGAGAGGCAATGCACCTGCTGCTGCAGAACTGCCAAATTCTTCTTACTGTTGCAAGGCACAGGGTGGTTAGCATGCCCTTATTCTTTACTAATGCCCAAAGTTCCCTCCCTACAAGAGCTCCAAGTCTACTCATCATGGGGCCATCTACAGATGTCCAAATTCAGAAATAGTCCTTGTTTCCCACTACTCCTAACCTCATATGCCATTTTAATTAATCCCTCTTGATCAGGAAAAGTTCAGAGAGAGGTTTCAAAAAAAGATTCATTCTTTAAATCCCTATGTGCTACATGTAATTGGCTGGGGGAGTAAGGTGGAATATATACATATATATATATATATGTATGCTGACTGTTATATATCTTGTTATCTGCTTGTCTGTTAGATGCTTAAAGATTATTTGATAGAAAAAAGTAGTTTTAGGTCAAAAAGGCAAAGCTCAGGCTAGTTAACTACAGTCTTAGGAAGCCTTCTCACTTCTCACTAGGGTTGTTTGGAGGTTGGCTCAGGGTACAGGGATACCAATACTTTTCCAGGAATGTCTGGAAAAGGACACCAAACCGGGTCCAAGGGAAATTCCTTTTCAGCAGCCGACGGGCTTTCCTAGCCAATTTTTTGGCTAAAGTGATGTGTCCCATGTTGAAACAGACCTGGAGATGGGAAAACAAGAAGTATTAATGTAAATACAAGGTTTGGGATATAACACACTGGCTCTTTCATTTTGAGATGTGTAGTTGGGGTTACTGAGGTGCTAAGAGTGAGCTGAGCTAGAGCATAGCCTGGTTACCAGTCACCCTAACAAGCACCAGTATGGCCATAAGTGAGTAAAGGGTTGAGAAAATAGGATTATGGAGAAAGTATCCTCCTTTCTCATCTCCCACATATTTGTCAGTGGGCAGCAGAGGAAGGCTATGATTTAAAATGTGATGCTGCTAGACTGAGAAGGGATCGTCATTTGAGTGGAGACTCAGATGCTCTCACATGACATAGAAAGCATCTATAATATCACCAAATCCTTTATCTCTCTTCCTAAATAGGTTAACTCACAGTAGATGTGGGGTGGGAGCTGGGGAACTACCTTGAAGTTATCCTATATCTTCACATTCTAAGGCTGAATCCCTCAAGAAAGTGATAAAGTCTACGTGATTCTAGAACAAAGAACAATCTTGGGAGGACTGCACAATAACTCTCACTTATAAAGGGAAAGAATACTTATTTAACTTTGCTCTGAAGACCTCTTGGTTGAAGCATAAATAATGCAACAATGTGACAACTCTAATACTCCCTTTGGCCTTCAAGACATTATGTACCTTAAGTTTACTATCCTAACCAAATTATCTTAAGGTTTACATTAAAATTAGTTTACATATACTCCAATGGGCAAATTAGTTTATATCTACTTCAATGAACATGAATGGATAATTCACAAAAATATACAAATGACCAATAAACCTAGAAGAATGATGTACCTTATTAATTAAGAGAAACACATTAAAACAATATAACTTTGTCTAGGAATTAGCAAGGTTAGAAAAGACTGGACAAAATTCAACAGCCCTTCATGCTAAAAACGCTCAATAAATTCGGTATTGATGGAACGTACCTCAAAATAATAAGAGCTATTTATGACAAACCCACAGCTAATATCATACTGAATGGGCAAAAACTGGAAAAATTCCCTTTGAAAACTGGCACAAGACAGGGATGCCCTCTCTCACCACTCCCATTCAACATAGTGTTGGAAGTTCTGGCTGGGGCAATCCGGCAAGAGAAAGAAATAAAGGGTATTCAGTTAGGAAAAGAAGAAGTCAAATTGTCCCTGTTTGCAGATGACATGATTGCATATTTAGAAAACCCCATCGTCTCAGCCCAAAATCTCCTTAAGCTGATAAGCAACTTCAGCAAAGTCTCAGGATACAAAATTAATGTGCAAAAATCACAAGCATTCTTATACACCAGTAACAGACAAGCAGAGAGCCAAATCAGGAATGAACTTCCATTCACAATTGCTTCAAAGAGAATAAAATACCTAGGAATCCAACTTACAAGGGATGTAAAGGACCTCTTCAAGGAGAACTACAAACCACTGCTCAGTGAAATCAAAGAGGACACAAACAAATGGAAGAACATACCATGCTCATGGATAGGAAGAATCAATATCGTGAAAATGGCCATACTGCCCAAGGTTATTTAGAGATTCAATGCCATCCCCATCAAGCTACCAATGAGTTTCTTCACAGAATTGGAAAGAACTGCTTTAAAGTTCATATGGAACCAAAAAAGAGCCTGCATTGCCAAGACAATCCTAAGTCAAAAGGACAAAGCTGGAGGCGTCACGCTACCTGACTTCAAAGTATACTACAAGGCTACAGTAACCAAAACAGCATGGTACTGGTACCAAAACAGAGATATAGACCAATGGAACAGAACAGAGTCCTCAGAAATAATACCACACATCTACAGCCATCTGATCTTTGACAAACCTGAGAGAAACAAGAAATGGGGAAAGGATTCCCTATTTAATAAATGGTGCTGGGAAAATTGGCTAGCCATAAGTAGAAAGCTGAAACTGGATCCTTTCCTTACTCCTTATACGAAGATTAATTCAAGATGGATTAGAGACTTAAATGTTAGACCTAATACCATAAAAACCCTAGAAGAAAATCTAGGTAGTACCATTCAGGACATAGGCATGGGCAAGGACTTCATGTCTAAAACACCAAAAGCAATGGCAGCAAAAGCCAAAATTGACAAATGGGATCTAATTAAACTAAAGAGCTTCTGCACAGCAAAAGAAACTACCATCAGAGTGAACAGGCAACCTACAGAATGGGAGAAAATTTTTGCAATCTACTCATCTGACAAAGGGCTAATATCCAGAATCTACAAAAAACTCAAACAAATATACAAGAAAAAAACAAACAACCCCATCAAAAACTGGGGAAAGGATATGAACAGACATTTCTCAAAAGAAGACATTCATACAGCCAACAGACACATGAAAAAATGCTCATCATCACTCGCGATCAGAGAAATGCAAATCAAAACCACAATGAGATACCATCTCACACCAGTTAGAACGGCAATCATTAAAAAATCAGGAAACAACAGGTGTTGGAGAGGATGTGGAGAAATAGGAACACTTTTACACTGTTGGTGGGATTGTAAACTAGTTCAACCATTATGGAAAACAGTATGGCAATTCCTCAAGGATCTAGAACTAGATGTACCATATGACCCAGCCATCCCACTACTGGGTATATACCCAAAGGATTATAAATTATTCTACTACAAAGACACATGCACACGTATGTTTATTGCGGCACTATTCACAATAGCAAAGACTTGGAATCAACCCAAATGTCCATCTGTGACAGACTGGATTAAGAAAATGTGGCACATATACACCATGGAATACTATGCAGCCATAAAAAAGGATGAGTTTGCGTCCTTTGTAGGGACATGGATGCAGCTGGAAACCATCATTCTTAGCAAACTATCACAAGAACAGAAAACCAAACACCGCATGTTCTCACTCATAGGTGGGAACTGAACAATGAGATCACTTGGACTCGGGAAGGGGAACATCACACACTGGGGCCTATCTTGGGGAGGGGGGAGGGGGGAGGGATTGCATTGGGGAGTTATACATGATATAAATGATGAATTGATGGGTGCTGACGAGTTGATGGGTGCAGCACACCAACATGACACAAGTATACATATGTAACAAACCTGCACGTTATGCACATGTACCCTAGAACTTAAAGTATAATAAAAAAATAATAATAATAATAAAAGACTGGTAGTATCTGTTGTTAGTAAGGATATGAGGAAATGGGAAAAACTTGAATTGATATTTTTGGCAATTTGGTGATGATGTATTTATGAACTTTAAAATTGTGTCTTAGCATTGCCACCTTTGGAAATTTCTCTTACAGAAACACTCTCACAAGGAGAGAAAGATATTCACTTCTTTCTTTAAGAAGAATATTAAGAAGAATATTCACTGTAGCAATGTTTATAATAATCCCCAAAATAGAGATAACCTAAATGCACCTGAAGAAGGGAAGAGCTAAGCTATGATCTAGCTAATGGAGTACTTGGCAGTTGTAACTATGTGGTGGATCAGCATGCACACCAATATGTAAATAGGTTCTGTCTATACTATTAAGAATAAAAGCAAGCTGCAGGAACAAGAAAATGTAGAATATGATCCTATTAAAAAATAATGGAAAACAATGATATGGCTGTGTGTGTACAGTTGGTGGAACATGCATACAATTATTAATTATGGTGGGGGGGTGTAGGATTAGTGGGAGCTCTTTCACTTTCTACCTATTATATATTTCTATATTTTAAATGTGAATAAACCTTTTATCACATTATCACATTTATAATCATACACAAAAAACAATGAAGAGATTTTAAAAGAAATAATAGGGTAACCCTCAAGGAGAAATAGCCAGCACTTCAAGGTCACCCCCTGTCCTCACCTCCGACAGAAGACAGCAGAAAGTAGCCTCTTCAAACTGACAGATCTTCACCTTGTGTTTTTTCAAAAATGAAAATGCTGAGGGTTGGCCCAGAAGACTGCTTGCCTTCCTTAAATAAAAGAAGGCCTCCAAACAGGGCAAGGGATAAAGAAACCAGATTAGGATTAGGATGATGCTGGTGTGATTAGGGCAAAGGCTGGAGTAAGGTTATGATGAGGGTCAAGATCAGAATTTGAAACAGATTTGGACTTCAAGCTAGAAACAGGAGCTGGACTGCTTGTGCAAGAGTCAGGGGCAGTGCCAGCACAGGTCGGTGCTATTCCACTACCATATTTCCACTTCACGTTTTTTCCTAAATCCTTTCTAGCTCTTCTCTCTCTCCTACTTTCTTCCACTTTTCACTCATGGTTATGACTGTAAGAGATCTCAATCAGATTCTCAAAGTAAAAGGCTCAGCTGAAGGGCAGATTGCAGAGCCTGCTCACCATATAATTATCTGACAGGTCCAAGGAGGCAGCTGCAGCCTCCAGCAGGTAGTAAAATGCACAGGTCGTTTCTCCAATGACCAAGCAATGCTGGGTGAGAGGTGAGAGCACTAACTTCAGGATATCCTTACAGTGACAAGGCTTTGTGGTCAACAGGTCTTTCTCAGGGCTGGTCTGAGCCAGCTTCCTCTTCACTTCATCTAGGAACTCTTCCTCTGTTCTTTGTGGAAAGAAAATGAAAAACTGAGAGTGGCCACCTTTATTGGGGCATTACCAGGTCTCAAAGTCACTTTTTCCAGGAAGCTTTCCTGTATCATTCATTAATTATTTGTCTATTCTTCTCCTCAATTACTCCATAAAATGTTAAAAGTCAGGGACCAGAGTTGTAACTGCAAAGCTCTATTAGGAATTTTTAAAAGCTGAAAGCCAATCTAAATACCTCAATCTAAATGGGGAAATACCACACTTGAATAGTTAAATAACAATCTAAATGTTAAATAAAACATAAAAATGATACAAAGCAATAATAATACATTTTTTCTGATAGCATATTTGAATTTTCTAATACCACATTTTAACATTATTTTATATATCATCATCTAATCCTACAACAACTCTGTCATTCAGGCAGGCAAAAATTGCCTCTTTTAGGTCACTGAGGCTCAGAGAAATTACATATAGCTTCATACTGAGAAGTAGAACCAAAACTAGAGCTTACCACTCTGACTTCTAATCTAGTGTACTTTTCACAGGCACGCTGAGCTCAAAAGTCAGATCTTTCTGAGCTATAATGACCTAAAACCATGGAGACTGAGGAGGGCCTTGAAGGATGGTCAACATACTGAAAGGTGGAGAGATGTGGAGGTCACTCAGCATTTAACAAGAGAGAAATGTGTGAGCAAAGACACACAGGTTAGTGTGGGAGTGGTTCATGTGGAAAAGATTTTTGTTTGAAAACAGTAAGAAATCAAGTTAGATAAGTGGGATGGGAAACTGTATATAGAGTGGCTGGTGAACTCCAGGTAGGGACATTGAACACTGAAAAGCATTAGAGATCCAGGAGGTACATGGTTAGGAAATGTATGTTCATTTTAATATCATCTGGGCTAAAATAATTAAGAAGACAAATCTATAGCTGGAAATAAAAATGCTATGTATAAAATGCACTTAAAAGCTATTAAAAGGCTGGGTGTGGTGGTTCACACCTATAATCCCAGCACTTTGGGAGGCTGAAGCTGGTGGACCACCTGCGGTCAGGAGTTCAAGATCAGCCTGGCCAACATGGCGAAACCCCGTGTCTACTAAAAATACAAAAATTAGCCAGGCATGGTGGCATGCACCTGTAACTCCAGCTACTTGGGAGGCTGAGGCAAGAGAATCGCTTGAACCTGGGAGGCGGAGGTTGCAGTGAGCCGAGATGGTGCCACTGCACTCCAGCCTGGATGACAGAGACTCCATCTCAAAAAAAAAAAAAAAGAAAAAGGTGTTTTTAAAAAGTTTTTCCCAACCATTAAGAAATAATTTCCCACCAGGTGTGGTGGATCATGGCGGTAATCCCAGTACTTTGGGAGGCTGAGGTGGGCGGATCATGAGGTCAGGAGATCGAGAGCATCCTGGCTAACATGGAGAAACCCCATCTCTACTAAAAATACAAAAATTACCAGGGTGTGGTGGCACGTGCCTGCAGTCCCAGCTCCTCGGGAGGCTGAGGCAGGAATCACTTTGACCCGGGAGGCAGAGGTTGCAGTGAGCCAAGATCACGCCGTTGCATTCTAGCCTGGGTAACAGAGTGAGGCTCTGTCTCAAAAAAAAAAAAAAAAAAGAAAAAGAAAAAGAAAAAGAAAAAAAAAAAAGAAATAATTTTTTATAATAATTCCCTATAGAGAATCAAAAATAATTCCCTATAGAGAATCAAAAATTGCCTTTCCAAATCTTCTCTGTTAACCTTAATACTGGGCTTAGTACAAGAGTCACCACTCCTCAACTGCAAGTGACGTAAGTGGCTCAGTTTAATGGTCATCTTTCTGTCACTTTTGGTCCCTCCATGTTCACCCTCAGCATCTCTGCCTACCTGCAGCATTCACTTGAGAAGGCCTCCTGAGTTCTGGATGGTTTCATCTGGAATGGAAAACTATCTATAGGGAGAAAACAATATGATTAATTCTCCATGTTTGGATGAACTGAGGACATTTTAAATTCCTGACTACCTTTCTTCTGCAGTTTACAACACAAAATTAGGATGGTAGTTTGTAAATTTCTTCACAACTACTTGTGATTCAAATAGTAACTCTCATCATTCCCAAACCTTCAAACTAGTTCTGATTTTGAAGGAGGCATTCAGTATTTTCAAGATGAAGGAAAAATAAAGAATGTGTCCATCCTGGTTTGCTGGCTATTTCTAGTAGTGGAAATCCCTGAATATATATGGATCAGGGTCATGACCAGATCAGAGTGAACTGTAAAGGTTAAAACCAAGTGAAGAAAACTGTGATAGTATAAGATACCACAGTTCCCTAGTCAGTGACCGAGAGAGCTTTCCAGCTTTACGTAGCAGGCTTTTAAATAGCCTTTATCCTACAGATCTGATTCTTCTTCTGAAGCTGCCTTCTAACAGATAACAGCAAATATGAGGAATGATGTTGAGATGTTACCCATTGCAACTCACAGCATGGATGGTGGGATTGATAAGGAGTCTAAGAGGACTGTTTTAGGGAGAACTTGGGTTAAGTAAAAAGACTGGCTTGCTGATGATAATGATGTTAAATCACAGCTAAGATAACTGAGGATATTGGCAGCTCTACTGCAGTACACAACTCCAAGAGGCACCCTCATATCATAGCCTCTGTAATAGTACCCTCTGGAGTCAGGCAATGCCAGGTCTGCAATGGCAATGCACAAAGGCCTCGGGTCTGGGAAGCCTCCTCAGGGTTCTGCTGGGCTGAGAAGGTCTTGAGCCTTTTTCCTATGGACGGAGCAGGCTGTCTAATCCAAAGCAAAAAAAAAGAAAACTGACCTTTATTTATTTATTTATTTATTTATTTATTTATTTATTTATTTATTTTTTGAGACAGAGTCTTGCTCTGTTGCCCAGGCTGGAGTGCAGTGGCGCAATCTTGGCTCACTGCAAACCTTGCCTCCCAGGTCCACGTCATTCTCCTGCCTCAGCCTCCTGAGTAGCTGGGACTACAGGTGCCCGCCACCATGCCTGGCTACTCTTTTGTATTTTTAGTAGAGACGGGATTTCACTGTATTAGCCAGGATGGTCTCGATCTCCTGACCTTGTGATCTGCCCACCTTGGCCTCCCAAAGTGCTGAGATTACAGGTGTGAGCCAACAGGCCTGGCCAAAACTGACCTCTTAAAAGCAAAAAAGTCACACAGGAAATATGAACAATAGCACAGTTTCTTCACCATACCAGACTTTGGAAAGCACAACAAGTGCAAATGCACATAGAGCTCATCAACCAATGACTAATTGCTCCAAGTCATTGGTCCACCTTCATAGTCATGATGTTATACCTAGAAGAATTGTATCATACAACAAATCCCTCATTTTAGCCTTTTGCCGACAGCTATCTACCATTTTCCACATACCATCACCCCACCCCCAATACCAAACCAACTCCCTTTTATCAAAGTAGGGAAAGAGGATTTGGTTGGGTCTTGATAGCTATCTTCAAGTATGGAAGAGGGTATAATTATGAAAAATGGGTGAAGGTACAAGGAGGCACCTTACATCCTGATGAAATAAGAAACTTTCTGACAGCTGGAGACGATGAGTTGTTCTGTAAGGTAAGCTAACTGAAAAGGCTAAACAAAGAGGAATGACCTCATATGTTTAACAGGCTATGGTGAGTATCTATTAACCAATAAAACCTTCTTCAGGTAGCTAACTCCTACTTATCCCTCAAGACGCAATTCTGACATAATCTACTTCAAAGGAGAATCTTCACTGACATATTTCCCCAGCTGAGTTAATGGCCCTTTCTCATTTTCATTGCTTTTACCATGCCATACTAGAATTCTCTATCTATATGTCTGTAGTAACCCCCAAAATAGATAGCTTCAGAAGTGCAAAGATCAAGGGTTATTCACACCATATTCCTTGGTATAGAATCTGACATACATAAGGACTCAATATGTGTGTACTGAGCTGAAAAATAATAGTAATAATCAAAACAATAGCTAAAGGGTATTGAGCAATCACTGTATGTCTGGCACTGTTCAGAGCACACTACATATTTTAACTAATTTAATCTCCACAATGACCCAGTAAAGTTGATATTATTATTAATTAATTTATTTATTTTGAGACAGTCTCACTCTGTCGCCCAGGCTGGAGTGCAGTGGCACAATCTCGGCTCACTGCAACCTCCGGCTCCCGGGTTCAAGCGATTCTTCTGCCTCAGCCCCCTGAGTATCTGGGATTATAGGTGCCCACCACCATGCCTGGCTAATTTTTGTATTTGTAGTAGAGAGGGGGTTTCACCATGTTGGCCAGGCTGGTCTTGATCTCCTGACCTCAAGTGATCTGCCCGCTTCAGCCTCTCAAAATGCTGGGATTACATGTGTAAGCCACCGCACCCAGCCTGTGAAGTTGGTATTATTACTGTCTCCAATTGATTGAGGTTAAGTAACTTGCCCAAGATTGCCAATCAAAACAAATATGATCTCTAAGGTAGTCTTTAACTCTGAGATTACATTTTTGTAAATCTCTAGTACTTAGGGAATAAATAAGTGGTTCTTTCTACCTACTTTTCTCCTTTAATCTGATTTCAACTTTTTGATGAAGAATTTCAAGTACATGAATACCCATATATCCTCTTTCTGCCTCCTGGGTTTACCTTGGGGAGAAGGCAGCTGCAATTTTTCTGTGATCACTTGTGTTAGCACTGAGCCAGTATCTCTGTAAGTACAGAATCGAGAGGTCCCCTTGGAATTCTTAGTAGAACAAACTGCAAAATGATGAAAGGGGACAAAGTCTCCTCCATGGCAGCTCCCACAGTGGCAGGCCAAAACTTGGAGAAAGCAGGCACATTCGAGGTGTAGAGCTATCTGTTGTTCCTTGGGCCAGAGCTCCCAAGCAGCTGTCCGTAGTAGAGGCACTCCAAATTCCAACACCTCAGTTTGAGGTAGGGATAATTCTTCTTTTAGCCTGAGAAGACAGGCTGAACCACCATCTGAAATTTAGGAAAATCTAAGTGAGATTTTCCCTTATAATCTTTTGTGCTTCAATATGGCAAACTCTCAAGCACATGGCTGCTAGTGTGTAAGAAAATTCTATTTACAACCCTAGGCTAATATTACTGCCTCCTTTGTATAAAAAATTTTGCACCATTCTGAGAGTGATACTGACCATATCTTGTATAAAGTACAACAGAGAAGAAATGATCAGTGGTACAAAAAAATCCTGTACTTCTATACCACTGATTTCTTAATTGTTTCTCCTAAATTGAGATTTTACTTCAAATTATTACGAATGCCAAATCACAGGAAATGCTCTGTTCAAACATAGGGCCCAAACATGTTTCAAAGTCAAAGGGAAAGTATTTGTGAATTATATGTGCTTTGGGTAGTCCATGTTACAATCTTATTCTTTCATGTGGAGAATTTGAGATTGCAAGCTATTTATATCTTGCTTTGTTCATGTCTGTTTCAATTCCACATGTGTTTGTCTTCCTTGTTGAGTTTCTAAAATTGGGGATGGTTTATCCTTTTATCTCATTCTTTGTACCTAGAAGCCAATAAAAGATTATGTCAATATTTTCTCAACCAAAAATCAAAACACAAATACTAACACCTGGGTTAAGAAGGAGCTAGAATTCCTGAAATGAAGACAAGACTGAAAAATACAGGATATTTTTTCACTACATCCATGTCTCTTTCATGGTTTAAATGATAATTTTCTTTCTGTTTCTTAGCCATAGGCTTTGAGAGAGAGACCCTCAAACTGGGTGTGGTGGTACGCACCCACTGAGCTCAGGAGTTACGGCCTGGGCAACATAACAAAACTCCATCTTTAAACAAACGAATAAGAGAACCCCTTGATATATGATATTGATGGTCTTTCTGAACACAGATACCCCCACAGGGACTCTTTGTTCAGACCTGAGTAAAAGGGAACAGCCCTTCCTCACCTAACTTTGTTTTCTTCTCTTTGGTTTCATCAATTATGTCGATAGAGGAAGGCACTAATATGGGTTCAACAGGAAGCTCTTGGCTCTTGTCGGGCCAGCAGAGCACATGTATATCTACAAGAGCTCTCAACACCTGAAGTAGCTTATTTTTATCCCAGCCAGGCAGGAGGTGCTGCAGCAAATCTATATGGAAGGAGTGACCAATGATTGCAGCACACTTGACCAGCAACTGTTCCTCTGGGCTCAGTTGATCCAGTTGGCTTACTGCTATTTCTGCCAAAATCAATCAGTCGGTCAGTCAATCAGCAGTGAACAAGATTTCTACAAATCTAGAATATATCATGTTGAAAGTCCGTACAGTTTTTTTAAAAATAAAGATGTGCTTTTCATCTACCCATGTCTACTGCCCCCACCTCAATCCTCCCTACTCCACTTAGCCAAACTTCTTTGCTTATGCTAAGAATAACCTCTGCTTGGGAAACTGAAGTTGGACTGGTAAAACTGAATGAACTGGTGGTAAGCCACAGATTTGGGCTTCCTTGGGTATAATCATTCTTGTAAAAGGTCATGCCTCTTGCAGAGCCTGAAAGCAATGCCTGTTTGGGCCATTATAAGAGATACAGCCTTTAGTGGCTCCATGAGGCCTCTAAGCACCCGTGAGTCATAGTTTCATTCCCCACAGCTGAGCTATTACTTGAGGCTCCAGAGAATAGCCCCTGGAGTGCTATGTAAACTCCTGTGAAAACTCTCATTGAAGAAGGGTACCTGCTGCTGTCCTGTTAGCATCCTGTATTTCCTTCTGAGTAAGAAAAGCCATTGTTAAGTATGGTCTATCACAGTTGTATCAGTGTAAACTGTCTAGTTGAACCTAAAACCTCCAGAGTAAAGAGCTTATAATATAATAGCTAACAGTCATGGAATATTTATTATGTGCCATAATTTATTTAATTTAATCCTCAACTAGCCCCATGAGGTAGGGACTATTATTGTTCTCATTTGACTGATGAGTGAGAAGTTGACTAACTTATTCAAAGTTCCATAGCCAGTAAGTGCAGGAGTCCACGGTGCCCAGGGTTTTCTGACTCTAGAGCCCTGGCCCTTAACTCCATGGTGTCCTGAACTGCTGTTTCATATGTGTGCCTTATTTTCTCAACAAGACCATACTTTACTTGAAGGTATGCTTGTTCATCACAATATTCCTCAAGAGGGCTTAGTATTAGTACCTTGCCCACCAAACACTTGAATAAAATATTAAAATAAGAAAAATTCATTTCTAAGAAGAACATCCCCTCTCCAACTATGCCTACCCAATTCTGATAGCTTCATTATTCTTTATGGCATCAGTCATTCTACTTTGCACTCTTCCTTTTTATTAAACTCTTGCTATGTGCATAACACTGTATCTTCACTAACACCATGGATTTTCTTAAATCTTAGCAACATCATCTCCTTTGCTTACTGTCTACTCTGTAACAAGAATATGCACAAAGGGAAACTCAGGACCTATTTTGTATTAAATAATTGGAAAACCTTTCCAGGTCATCAGTCAGCCCCAAAGAGAACAATAAGCTCATTTAAGTAAAACCTTACTCAAGTAGCATTACAAGTCTTCAAAGAGCTCTTCAGGCAATGCCAGAACTTATTTCTAGAAGGTAGATTTCTTTTTTAGAAGAAATGAAGCCAGAATGATAATGAGAGACCTAAACTCAATTACTCACCAAATTACTAATTGCAATGATATCTGTAATTGGTTCCCTTGAGGTCTTCAAGGGACTTACCTTTCAGAAAGGGTGGTAGAAGTACTGTATCCAAGTTCACATCATCCTTGACTGTGCAGACATAAAGTTCCTGGTCTTCTTCAGAGTTGGCAGGAAAAATACTATACATTATGGATTTCATGGCATTGGCTATAAAGAAAACAGGCTATGACTGAGGAAAGCACCATTCTCAGGGACTGTAGTTTTAAAGGCACAAAAATATAATAATTTAGTAAAAAAAAAAATACCTAAAAGATGAAGATCACTGGAGTGTACCATGGTTTAAAGTGTTTTACCCCACCTGTCTGCCTGTTCTCTAATTTTCTCTTATAAACTAACAACATTCTCTGTACCAATCAGTATCTTACAACTAATCACTATTCCTGTTCACCTTATAACAGCTCTTGCTTCTATTACATCACAGCTCTGGGATGCCTTTCTGCTTTTATACATAATTCTACCCTTTATTCCTCTCCTAATTTCCTCCCTTCTCCCATCCCCCATCCAAATCCTCAAGTCAGCCTTATCATCAATAGTGTACAATTCTTTTTTCTGGACTTTCATGTTTATAAATCCTGATTTCCTAGCCCCACCTCTTGGGCTGCTTATAAAATGAACTATTGTAGATTGATTGGATTAAGTTATCCAAGGCAAGTCTTGAGTATTTTCACCCTAATTGTATAAGATTTGTATAGTGTGCTTATCTGGGAAGGCCTAGTGTGGCCCACAATGTTAGCAAGGAAAAGGTATGTACCTCATAAAGGCCAAGTGATGTCATGCTGGAGAATGAACTTCAGCAGCTGGACCAGGGTAGAACTCTGGGAAGCTAAGCTTACCTGAGAGGGTTTCCCACTTGCTGTTTTCCTCTTCCTCTTTTTGTAGGTCATGAAAGAGCAACATGTCCTTAGAGAGAAGATCCTGGCATAGGACCTCGCAATAAAGGGGATTTCCAAAGCACCTGTGAAGGTAGCTGCAGGGAGGTAAGTAAGGGATTGCACATTAGAGATGACCACTTTAGGGGAGCCAAATGTAATGGTACTTCACTCTGAGGCATCTTCTTTTGTTAAAGTCAGCTCTTCATGACGTACACTAACAGAGGGGGACAGAGGCACAGAAATATAAAAAAGTAATTTCTGATTGGCCTTGAAATGCATTTCAGCAATAACTTTTCTTTCTCAACTATTTTTCTTTTATTGATGTTGAAAGTAATTAACATTCCCTTGCTAAAGGGTCTGGCAGAAAGGGGCCTTATCACATATAACTGACACATAAAGCAAGCCACCCAAGACCTAACTGTCTTGTGAAAACCTGGGTGGATAGCCCAGGGAGGCAGCCCCTTACTTGATTACAAGACTGTCTCCCTTAAATCTAGTCTTGGGGCCTCATCATGGTTACTAATGCCATTCTCTCCCCCAACTCCAGTAAGACCTGTGCCTTCTCACTTATATTACGGCACTGGTTCCTCCCTTAATGAAGTGCTCAGTTAGTCCTAGCCACTCACATCTGCAGCTCTTGGGGGATGCTCACCACCCCTAGTTCCCAACATGCCATTCTCAACAGCGAGGTTGTTGCCGACTTCGAAATAGGCATAAGGATAGCTTGAGGGCTCTGCAGGAAATGCTGGGCCCAGCCACACAGGGTGAAGATAGGGGTCAGCGTCATCACCATGATGATGGGCATACTGGAGACCAATGTTTCCAAAAACTCCCACGAAGCTGCATCCATATACTGGGCCTCATCAATGAGGAAAATCAGTGGTGTTTCCCTCGCTGCCTGGAAAGAACAGCAAAGAAATAATAACCTCTGATTAGAAATGAAGTCATCTGGTTTTCAAATCTACCATGAATTTCCCATCAATAATTTAAATAAAATGTTAACACAGGCTAGAGTTTTCGGAGTAAAATATATTCTAAAGTAAAATATATTATATTTTACTTTATAAATATAAAATCTAGTTCCTAAAAAAAGTACTGGATTTCTGTGGACAAGAAAATATTCTACCTGAAACATGAAATACTCATCAAAATATTCTCCAAATCAAACTTGAACCTTTCAAATATTTCATTCTGGCAAAAGCTTCATTTGTGTGGGAACTCATAATACCTTAAAACAGCAATTTCCAAACCAGGCTATACACTGGAATTACCTGGGAGTGCTTGCCAGCACTCCCAATCACCAGGCCCCACTCAAACAGACTTTAAAGATCTATTTACTTTTAATCACATTTGGAACTCCCACTTCACTCTCCGCTGCCTCAAGTGACCATTCTAATGTGTTCATTGCATAGTTCTTTGTTTCTATGGTGTTCTTATAAAACATGCGTTGTTGTTTTGTCAAGTAATTGTTTTTAATGTAAATGCAACTGTATTATAGATCTCATTTTAATCTCTCTCTTTCATGTTTTTATATATTCTCCTGTTTCTAAATTCTGCATTTTATTCCATCATGTTCATGCAAGCATTCATGCTGGTACCTCCCTGGCCTCCACACTGTTAAGAACATACTTGTTGAGATATATACCCAGGAGTGGAATTGTTGGGTCTAGAGGATACATGTTATTAAAATTTGACTAGTTGCTTTTAGATTGCTTTCCAGAATGGTTACATCAGTTTCTACTCATACAGATTTTTGATTCCATAATCCTAGGTTAGAACATGAGTATCTGCATTTTTAACAAATACTAGGTAAAGTATCTACATAGCTGCATTTAGAAACTACTATTTTAAATTAAACTACTAAAATTTTATTTAGAAACAGGATCTGGAAGAGCAAAGATCTTTTCTTATATGCCATGCTGTGTTGTAGGATGAATCTAAGCTTAAAAGTAGAAAATAACAATGAAGATATCGGCAAATAGGCAGGCCAAGAAATGCCTGAATCAAAGTGTGATGTGGACCGATTAAAATAAACATAAACTATCTCCACATATTAAGAGTTAGTGACATGTAGTGAAAGTACCCACCTCCTGAAGTACTTTAATAAAACATGCTTTAACCTTCTTTTGTCTGGCCACGTCATCCATGTGCGAAACTTTGAAGGACAAAGGAAACTGACCAGGAAAATTATTACATGTTAGCATTTAAAATGAAAATCTAATAAAAACATGCAGGTTCTCCAAAGGGAACACAAGACAATTCTATTTTGACTGAGAATGGGTTTCTGCAAGATTGAGCAGAGTTACAAGGGCCAATCCAACATTAATATATAGTTCAAAGGATGAGACAGAAAGTTCATGAAGGGTTAGAGACAGATATCTATCTCCTTTCCATACCAGACTCTAGTAAAACCCTTAAAGAGTTATGACTAAGGAGTAAATGACAGGTTGAACTTAGCAATGCCATTTTGGGCAGCTCCCAGTATTCCAGTTATTCCAAGTATACCAGGATGAAATCTGTACATGAGACTTGTCAGAACAAGATGCAACAGACATCACGTAACATTGTTTCCTGTGCTAGGCTGAGGCACATGAACTACCAGGAGCCTGAGAGCCAAAGTGAGATGACTGCTAATCTATGTAGGCAAGGGTTTAGAGACCCAAGCAAGGCCTGTCTTAAGAGAGGGATATGTTGAGGGATTAGGCAGATCTTAGGGTTCCATTCCAAAATACTCTGCAGAGTGGGTAGATTAGGAGAAGTGATAGAGGATAAATAAAACAAATTGTGGACCGGTGAATTTTTAGCTTGTTCACTACTGGATACCCCATAAATCCTAGACCTCTGAAGGCTTTTGAGATCCAGATGCTGGTTTCAAATGATATATTCTGTGGTAAGGGAACAGGAAGGTAGGGTTAAAAAATAAAGAAATTATAACCGGCTGGGCGCGGTGGCTCAAGCCTATAATCCCAGCACTGTGGGAGGCCGAGACGGGTGGATCACGAGGTCAGGAGATCGAGACCATCCTGGCTAACACTGTGAAACCCCGTCTCTACTAAAAAAATACAAAAAACTAGCCGGACGTGGTGGCGGGCGCCTGTAGTCCCAGCTACTCGGGAGGCTGAGCCAGGAGAATGGCGTGAACCTGGGAGGCAGAGCTTGCAGTGAGCAGAGATCGTACCACTGCACTCCAGCCTGGGGGACAGAGCAAGACTCCTTCTCAAAAAAAAAAAAAAAAAAAAAAAAAAGAAATTATAACCAACTCAAGAACACATGGATATAATTCCTGGGGATATGCCACTGGTGAGGGCCACCTTAATGTATTTAGCACTTTAAAATATACAATGCAATCTCTTAGATACCATCTTCTTTAAAATTCACATAAAAACATACAGTACTATAATTGTTATTTCACAGATGAAAAAGCTATGACTCAGAGAGGCTAAATGATTTGCTCTAGGACATACAACTACCAAGTGTCAGGTTCAATACTAGAATTCACTCTCTTCAAAAGGAGAAAGGCTGAGTTTTGGTGTCGAAGGAATTTCAAATCTTGGCCCTATCATACATATATATATATATGTATATCTTCAGGTTATTAGATTAGAAAACAATCCTAGGTCTGACTTTCCACAAAATATAACAGTAACCCAATTCAGAAAGCCACTGCCTTCATTACCTTCACAAATAAGAGGTCATTAAAAAGGCAGTGAAGTTGTTCTTCCACTATCCCACAAAGGTGTCTTTGTAGGCACTCTTGCCGGTAATAGGCTGGGCATGTATCAATCTCAAAGAAGATGGCCATGAGGGTCTGGATGGCATAGAAGCACTGCTTGGAATCTGCTTCCTTCAGCATCAATGGCAACACCCTGGTGAATATTACTATGGTCATCAAGAATCCCCTGTATGACACGTAGGTTACTCACTTCACCAATCTAGGAATGCTGAATCTAATGACACGAGAGTCTCGCTAACAACGGAAAGAGGCTCCAAGAGAAGTAGGTTCTGACTAAGAAAACAGGAGTCTTTACCTATGCCCTTCCTTCTGTGTCAGGAAGTTTATTTCAGCCAACAGCTGGCTTTTTCCATAGCCTTTTCCACCTTCATACAGAACTGCTTGTCCCTTCTTCTGGTGCAAACACCTTAGCTGTGCCATTTGGAAGGCTTCCAATTCTTTCTCCCAGTCTGTAGAGAGACAGGGAGCACCTAACACTCCTGGATATCAATAATCAACATTATTGATTATTCCAGGCTTTTTGGTAGATACTCTATTGATTTGAATCAATTTGCAAAGCTAACTCTCAGAACGGCTTTTTTTCTCCAGAATTCCTGGAAGAATCTCATTCATTGATGGGGCTTCATATCTCCTTCCAGAAAATCAATTCTGAGCTAATATATGCTGGTCTTGAGGGCTTATTCCAGAGCCTAAGTAGTAACATTCAGAAAAATTAGGCACCTTGTGGACACAGGTGTCTCTTAATTTTTTGTAAAAATTTTCTTAGTAACAATTTAGTCTTCAAAATCTGTCACTACTATGTAAAAATAATGGACTAATAAGTATAGACTAAAATAAATATAAAGATAGGGGATATATGGTGTGGGTGACAACAGTCTTGGTGCTATTTTCATTATTCTAAGGATGATGAATTTTTCTCTAAAGATGATCCACAATAAGCTGGTCCAATCTTAATAACTAAACTCTAACTTACAAAGATTAAATATTACTAAATGTTGGTGTTTCTCAGGCAGTTATAGGACTTCACCTGAAATTTGAATACTTGACATGGAAAAGAAATAGTAAGTCCTCTTCAAAATGAATATAATTTCACTAAGAAGGTTGCTCTCTATTTTTTAATAAAGCTTAAAAGCATTTAGTCTTACACTGTTTTGTTGTTTAAATCACATTTAGCTGTCTATAGCTGAAACAAATATGATTTAAGTTACAAAAGAAAACATACCTAACAAAGGGCGATTTTTGTTTCTCTTTCTTGCCAAATGTCTTTTTCCAAACATTCTGAAAAAGAACAAAGTGAAATGTATCTGTTAAAAACAGATTAGGAACAGCTGTCTTCATAAACAAATACTTTCAGATAATTAAGGAAGTACAGAGTTCTGAATAAAAAGATTTTTAAAAACTAAAAATTTGGGGGGAGAGGGAGTAAAGAGAGAATATTATTGATTGTTCCAGGCTCAGGGAAGTAAATGAATGGTGAAGTACACAAAGAAAAAAAGAACAAAGATTTGGGTTAGTGACCTATTGCTATTCTCTTCCTGTTGGAGAACAGGATATTCACTGAAGAACTAGCTAAGAGCTAAACATAAAAGCTAAATCTCTCAGACACTACACCCTCCTTTTGTGTGTCTTATTTCAGCATGCCAGTACTAGCAGCATCTTTTTTTCCAATTTCATGTAATCAAAAACGTATTGTTCTGTAAGAGATCAGAATGAACCTATCACACAATGATACTCACATACATCTTCTGTGGCCAAGATATTCATATATCTTCCCTGGGTTGGAGATGTTTTTCATCATTTTCTCTGGGAGTTTCTTGAAGTTGTAAGCAGGTAGCATGGATCTTAGATATGTTATCTCATCACAGGACACCAAACCTGGATAAGCAGTTATCATTCTGGCCGCAAGACTCACTTTTGGACCAATAACTGTGTCAGAAAGACAGGTGGAGAATTTTTGGACCATGTCTTCCACCTTCCTCCCTTAACTCACAAAGATAACAGTCCAATGTCCTATTCTGCCTGTATATTCATGTCTTGCTACTGCTCCAACCACGCCACAGAATACTGGTCCATTGGTAATACTGATGGAAACAAGTCTAGGGACCAGAAAAGCAATAATGGATAAACATACAGTCAGAAGCCTCCAAGTCAGGCACTAGATCTGCTGCTCCCTAGATCCACAAGTCTGGTTTTAGAGCTTAGAGCTTAGAATGGAAAATGCCAGAGGTTGCTGTCAGTCTATATAACATGAGGGGTACAAAGTACTGAATATTAGGGAGAGAACCAAAAGAAACAGAATGGTTCCCCTAATTCAGGAGTTTTAGTTTTAGTTGGGGGTTATAATTAGTAAAAGATTTTCTTTTTCTTTCTTTTTTTTTTTTTTTGAGACAGGGTCTTGCTCTATCACCTAGGCTGGAGTGCATTGGTGCAAACTCAGTTCACTGCAACCTCCGTTTCCTGGGCTCAAGTGATCCTCCCACCTCAGCGTCCCAAGTAGCTGAGACTACAGGCACACACCTCCACATCCAATTAAATTTTTTTTTAATTTTTGGGAGAGATGGGGTTTCATTATGTCATCCAGGCTGGTCTCAAACTACTGGGCTCAGGCAATACACCCGTCTTGGTCTCCCAAAGCACTGGGATTATAGGTGTGAGCCACCACACCTGGCCAGTAAAAGATTTTAAAAAATTTTACAACTGGGCCAGGCGCAGTGGCTCACGCTTGTAATCCCAGCACTTTGGGAGGCCGAGGCAGGTGGATCACAAGGTCAGGAGATCGAGACCATCCTGGCTAACACGGTGAAACCCTGTCTCTACTAAAAATACAAAAAAATTAGCTGGGTGTGGTGGCAGATACCTGTAGTCCCAGCTACTCAGGAGGCTGAGGCAGGAGAATGGCATGAACCCAGGAGGCAGAGCTTGCAGTGAGTGGAGATCATGCCACTGCACTCCAGCCTGGGTGACAGAGCGAGACTCCATCTAAAAAAAAAAAAAAAAAAAAAATTTACATCTGTGGTAAGGCAAATATTTAAATACCATTTGAGGAAAAAAAAATGAAGGGGTTAACTTTCCCAGATTTATATAGCAAAGGCCAACAGTACAGTCAGAATGAGAATCCAGGCCTCTTGCCTCTTAGACTGATATTATTTCTACTATACCATATTGCCTCAGATAAAACCGAAAAATAAAAGTAGATCAAGAGGTATCAATACAGGGTTAATGGATCAAATAATGCTAGAATGTCATAGTTAAGGAGTAATTAGAATGTCAGGACTGCAGACAGAAGGCTTTCTGAAGTAAATTTACATTTAGAACAAAATTTTTTTAATAAGTAATATTTTAAAAATTCATTCATGCATACATACATTCATTTCATTCACTAAGCACTGAGAAGTGTGCAAAGTACTGAGTACTTGGCTGGATGTTTAAAATATCCTGCCCTAGAGAAGTTAAGTTTGGGGAGGAGGGTGGTAGGTTTGAGGGAGATGAAGAGATACTTATATATTACCAAGACAAATACTCCATATTAGAGACTGACATAGCACATTAGCAGAGCAAACAGAACAGATGCACTAATTCATACTGAAGAGTAGATACAGTATTCATAAAGAAGAGGACATTTGTTGGACCTTGAAAGTTGAAGAAACTGATAAAGTGGGGGAATGGTACTATCTGGTGGGAAAAGGTAAAGGCTTTGAGATGCCTTGCGTGGTCATGCAAAACTAAGTACTTCAAGATGGCTACAGCACAGACGTGAACAGAGGTGTTTGGAGTAGAGAGAGGTAATGGGAGAAGTAGTCTTACCTCTCTAGGGACGGAAGAGTGTTAGATATATGAATTATTTTAAAAGAGGGCATATACTGTTCTAGGTGAGGCAAAAGCCCAAAGGTGGCAAGGAGCAATTCATACATAACAAAATAACTAGATTTACTCACTGACATAAAAATTTCATGTGACAGGTAACAAGATATGCAGGTGGAGAAAGATATGCAATGAGGCATAGTCTCATATTAAATCTATAAACAATTTTCAGTGGTTCAGAGAGAACATGCTAGTAGCAATCATGTTAACACTATTATCTCCTAAGCCATCAAAATTATTTATCTTCCTCAAAAGACAGGATTAAGGGCTCTTGGCTGGGTGCTGTGGTTCATGCCTGTAATCCTAGCACTTTGGGAGGCCGAGGTGGGGCGATCACCTGAGGTCAGAAGTTCAAGAGTCCAGTCTGGCCAACATGGTGAAACCCCATCTATACTAAAAATATAAAAATTAGTGGGCATGGTGGTGTGTGCCTGTAATTCTAGTTGAGGGATTCTGAGGCAGGAGAATCGCTTGAACCCAGGAGGCAGAAGTTGCAGTGAGCCAAGATTGCGCCACTGCGCTCCAGCCTGGGCAACAGAGTGAGACTCTGTGAAAAAAAGAGACACTTAAGACAAGAAGACCATGCTGTCAGTTCTGCTGCCATATGAAGAGCAAGACTGAAAATTTTTTAATATTTCATGATGCTTCCTCTGCCTAAATACCCTTTCCCATCTTCTCCATTTGCTGAACTACTTTTCTTCTCAACCTGTCTCAAAAGTCATCTTTATAGTCAAGATTTCTTTGGTGCCTCTGGGGAGAATTAACCATTTCTTCCCATAGCACATTGTTGTAACTCCTATAGCATTTTATTTCTGCACTTCAATTTCGTTGTATTAAAGTTAGTTGTTTACTTAGCTGAACCGGTAAAATCTGACTTCTCTTTATGTCCATAGCACCTAGCACAGTGCCTGGCTCATAACTGTGTCCAAGGAATACTTGTTGAATGAATGCATTTATGCATGCCAGAAATTCAGCTATTAACAAGTCAATCATGAACAAATAACACTTTTATCATTTAGTTATTTCTTATTTCTTTTTTCTTTCTATTATACTTTATTATTCCTCCTTGCTTTTCCCAGCAATCCATATTCCTTCTTTCCTTTAAAACCTTTCTGCATTGATAAAAAATGTACTCTTTATTTGATACATGTAATTGTATATAAAGTATTTCTGGTACTGAAAAACCATAATAATGACATTCTGAGATTGCACTCCCTATGTATCAAAAATATCCTGAAGAAATACTCAGGGAATCATCTTTCCTCTAAATGAGCTAAAAGCTGAAGCTATTTCTCAGATTAGAAAGAGGAATTCAGAGGATGTCTCAAGGTGAACAAGGTCTTTGAAAAAGAAGACATGGAAAGTAGTTTTGGGTCTGAGAGCTGATGTGATGCAGAGAGAAATGAGCAATGGTATCTGCTACCGAGGCCATGTAGGTACCTCTGAAGCTTTAGCATCTGCTCAGCATTTCCAAAATTATCTTCCTTAGAACATTAGTTCCTCTGGATGTTTATAGGTCTTTCTGGAGAAAAGTATTTGATGACTAAGTAAATTTGGGAAATGCTGACTAAAACTAAATATAACACATTTCTTTCCCATAACACTACTCAGAACCTTTGGTATGTTAATGTTCATTGTGAACCTTGAAGAAGGAAATACAATTTGCGTCACTGCCCAGACATATTTGGTCATGAAAATCTTTTCTTTTTTCATGAGCATATTAAAGGATTAATAACATTCTAACAAACACACTTTGGGAGATACTGAATTGGTAATTATCTTCAAGGAAAAAATCACTGACCTTGAAACTTAGCTTTGAGGCTTTGACATCTGTTTGGCTTACCAGCATAACCTTTCTGGATCTTAGTTTCTTTAAAGAGGTCAAATTTTATGAACTCTAATACCCCACCTAGTTCTTAACATCTATTATATTCTAAACTAAATAAGATGGAAATGACCAAGTTACAACCTAAGAGTGACAGAAGACATTCTTAAGGGCATTGTAAGACAGTCTCTAAAGGCCAAAGAAATGATTCTTTTAAGAGTAAGGGCCAAGGGTGGGATCCTTGAAGGCCACAGGGCAATACAAACTTCAAGAACAGAACAGACTAGCACTGGAGGGGATGGCCCATGTGATGGTTAATACTGAGTGTCAACTTGATTGAAGGATTGAAAGTATTAATCCTGCATGTTTCTGTGAGGGTGTTGCCAAAGGAGATTAACATTTGAGTCAGTGGGCTGGGGAAAGCAGATCCAGATTTAATCTGGTGGGCACAATCTAATCAGCTGCCAACGAATATAAAGCAGGCAGAAAAATGTGAAATGAGGGAGACAGGCCTAGCCTTCCAGCCTACATCTTTCTCCCATGCTGGATGCTTCCTGTCCTCAAACATCGACCTCCAAGTTCTTCAGTTTTGGCATTCGGACTGGCTCTCCTTGCTCCTCAGCTTACAGACAGCCTATTGTGGGGCTTTGTGGTTGTGTAAGTTAATACTTAATAAACTCCCCTTTTTATATATATATATGTTCTATATAACATATATAATTATATGTAACTATATAGATATATATATTAGTTCTGTCCCTCTAAGAGAACCCTAACACTGCCCAGCATATCCACACTAGAGATAAGACTGGGAGGTAGGATGTAGGAGTATCTGCAGATCCCACCAAACCTGAAATAAGTGTTAACAGTGTTAACATGTATTTGCCTTGGGCAAAGAGTCTGAGTATCTATTAAGCAACTGTAGCATCTGTCTTATTTCTAAAATAAGGCTTGGATCAGATAATCTCTAAATTCCTTTCCAATATTAACATTCTATGAGTGTATATCTATAATTATATCACATTAATAGCATATTTTGATTCTTTTGGGGAGCATTTGCATTTTATAAGAGGCAGCTGGGGGATAAGTAATGAAACAACACAGGATTTGAAGACTGAAGATCTGGGTTTCATTAAAAGCTCTGCTATATGCTAGTAACTTCTCTTCTGTGACCTTAATTTCCTTAATGTATAAAAGAGGGGCTGGGCATGGTGGCTCACACCTATAATCCCAGCACTTTGGGAGGCTGAGGTGGGAGGATCACTTGCGCTCAGGAGTTCGAAACCAGCCTGGGCAACATAGCAAGACCTTGTCTCTACTAAAAAAAAAAAAAAAAAAAAAATAGCCCAGTGTGGGTCGTGTGCCTGTAGTCTGAGCTACTTGGAAGGATGAGGTTGAGGATGCAGTGAGCTGTGATTGTGCCACAGGACTTTAGCCTGGGAAACAGAGCGAGACTCTGTCTCTAAAAAACAGCAAAAAATAAAGAGGGATACAAATTTTCACATTGGTAGCATATACTAAAGTATTCTATAATGAATTCTATAAAGAATTCTATAAAAATTCTATAATAAACATGTAAAATATAATACTATTTACATGTTTGATACAATTTTTACCCATTTTGAATTAAGTTATGGCAAGCAAACCAATCTGATTCAATGTTAACACTGGAAGTAACTATTTTAAAAATTCATTCATGTACACACTTTCTCCATAGCTTTCTATTTTAAAAAGTCAATCGAAAACTTCCAACCAACTTTATCATAATGCAGCTAGTGGGAAAACAGAATTTTCTATACCTTCATCTGGGTTAGGTTTTATGAAAGGTGGTTCGGTGAGGGGTGGATGTGGAAGAGGGAGATCAGTTCAGTGTAAGGGCCAGAAAAAGCAATAAGATCTGTGAAAGACCCAGAATGAAAGCCAAGAGAGCGCTAACCAGCTATGGTTCCTTTCTATCTAGGTAATTTCTCCACAACTTCTCTCATACTCTCTCTTGTAGACAGGCAGCCTTTATTCTGTATCCTCTCCACAGGGATGTTATTTGCATCATATTAATTTACACATTTGCTTGTTCCTTTGCAGTGTTCTCGAATCTTGGTATGTTTGTTCTGTTTCTCCCCTTTTCCTGACCCGCTGAATGGGAATGTATCTTTATTTCCCCTGGGTATTCAGTACAGAGATCTGTATCTGGTGATTTCTTAATAGATCTTGTTTGCTCACTTTCCTTAGCATGTTCCCTTCACATTAGGCAAATTCTGGACTAATTGAATCCCTGCCACTTGTTACTGCCTCCTACCCTGCCTGAAGAGCCCCTGGGGCCTGAGAAGCTCCTCTCTGCCCCACCTTCCTCCTCACTTGGTCTTAGCAGGATTCTCCCAGCAGAAGCTAAAGATGCTGAAGGAGCTCTCCAGGGCATATGCACACTCATCTGGGTAATACAAAAAAGTTGTCACTTACAATTGTACACCTGTTTACATGCACGCGTGCACACACACACACAGACTACACGAGGATTCAAGAACTAGGAAATAACCTTCTTCAAAAGGTTTTTCATTACGTGTTTCCACAGCTTTTGGTCAAGTTCAGAGTGTGGATCTAATTCCAGTGCAGTTCTTAGAGTCTCGGAGAAAAGAAAAATAAAATGTCCCTGGCCATGTGGAAAATTAATGTTTAAAATTTGGGGCTTAGGTAGAAAGGACAAAGTAACTTACCAGCACTTGTACGGTAATGTGGTAGATAATTGAGGCACTTGTCAAAATGCTTATCAAAATCAAATGGGTCAATGATCCCCATATCTCTTAACTACGGAAACTGCTTAATTCTGTGCCCCCACACAAGAAAGGCTGAGGATCACCCTTGTTTGCCTTTTATCTCCTCAGCGTCACTGTTCTACCTCATCTATCTTCATAGGAGAATATTCCCAGCTTCCCTCCTAAATTGAGTTCCAATGGTCTTTGGTTTGGCCAGGCAATACGTGAACACTATCAGAGCATTGCCCTGTGTAGTAGGAAGGCCTTTTCAGGATGTGAATAGATGAAGCTAGCCTCCTACCTTCACAGCTTCATCCTCCCTCATGATTTCCACTTCAAACATATGCTGCTCGCAGAGCATCCAGCAGTTCCAGGATAGGACAATCTCATTTGCCTGAGCCAAATGCTGAGCTAACCGGACATCATCTACATCCCGCCCAATCACCAAGAGGTGTTGCTGCCGCTCATCTCCAACAATAACCTGGGAAATCCGACCTGCAGACAGACCTATCCAGAAAAAATGAGATAAATGGAGAATAGCCAAACTCAATTGGGAAACTATGCAACAGGAGGGGTCGGGAATCCCCACATGGCTCTATGCATCATGCCAATCTTGTTATTGCCCTCAGCTGCAGAAGTCTTAGGTGAGCTAACCTTTAAAAATAATACCTTACGGGACAAAAAACTAAACACCGCATGTTCTCACTCATAGGTGGGAATTGAACAATGAGAACACTTGGACACAAGAAGGGGAACATTACACACTGGGGCCTGTTGTGGGGTGGGGGGAGGGAGAGGGATAGCATTATGAAATATACCTAATGTAAATGATGAGTTAATGGGTGCAGCACACAACTTGGCACATGTATACATATGTAACAAACCTGCATGTTGTGCACATGTATCCTAGAACTTAAAGTATATATATATATATATATATATAAAAGAACGGAAAAACAAAAAACAAACAAAAAAATAACAATACCTTACGACCAGGCGCGGTGGCTCATGCCTGTAATCCCAGCACTTTGGGAGGCCAAGGCAGGCAGATGACCTGAGGTTGGGAGTTCGAGACCAGCCTGACCAACATGGTGAAACCCCGTCTCTACCAAAAATACAAAAAAAAAATTAGTCAGGCATGGTGGTGCGCGCCTATAATCCCAGTTACTCAGGAGGCTGAGGCAGAAAAATTGCTTGAACCCTGGAGGCAGAGGTTGCAGTGAGCTGAGATCGTGCCACTGCATGCCATTCTGGGTGACAGAGTGAGACTCCATCTCAGGAAAAAAAAAAAAAAAAAAAAATCTTCCCCCAGATTTCCTTCTCTTACATAATACACCTGGAGATGGACATTTTGTCTGTCTGGAGATGGTGAAGGAGAGTAGTGGAAGAAGAATGTACAAAGGGGCACAAGGAGACTTTCTGAGTGATAAGTATGTTCACTATCTTTATTGTGGTGATGGTTTCAAAAGTGTATAAATATGCCAATGTATAGTATCAATTATCCTTAATAAGACAAAAACCAAAAGAAACGAAAGATGGCAGGACAAAAGAGATGCCATATAAAACAGAATATAATTCTTTACCACTGCTCCTCAAAACATAAAAGAACAGCTGGAGTCAACTTTTGCCCTTAAAGAGGTTTCTGAACCCTTGTGAAGGAGCTTTGTGTATTGAACTTCCACTCCAATCCTGACTCTCCCGTTGGTGAAACTTTGGCCTCTGTATATAGCTTTTTAATTTTTATTATATTGTGTTATATTTTTGATTCTGTCAAGCACTAACATAGTTCAAAAACTAAACTGTAAAGAATATATATTTTAAAATTTTGCTTCTACCTACATGCCCATCTTTATTATTTTCCTGATATTAGTAATTTTATTAGTTTCTTGTGTATTTTTCCAGTGTTTCTATTTTCCTCCTTACACAAATGGTAGCATACTAAATACGCTGTTTTGTATCTTACTTTTTTTCACTTAACTGTATCTTGGAGATACTGCCATGTCAAGACATCTTATTTTTTTTTAAGTTGCAGATAATCTTATTGAGTATACATATTATTTACTTAACCAGTCTCCTATAAATAAGTTGTTTTCAATGTTTTAAAATTACAAACCATATTACAATCAATAACCTTGCACGTGCAACATTTCATATGTGTGCAGGTATACCTATAGGATAAATGTCCAGAAGGATTGTGAGGTTAAGGAATAAATGCACTTCTAAGAGTAAATAGTATAGACGGTATGTAAGTGAAAACAAGACTTTTTAATATATATTTTTATATGGTTGTTTTTCTTGACATAAAAAGTACAATAAAGACAATAAAAATAAATACAATAAAGATTGCCAAGTCACCCTTATACTATTGTTCACTCACAGTAAGAAAAAGCTCATTCCTCAGACTCACCAGAGTACACTGTCCAGCATCTGAAGTTTTGCCTATCTATAGGTAAGACAGGTAGTCAGTGTACTTTCAATTGACATTTTTCTTATTATGAATGTTGATCATCTTTTTACATGTTAAAAGACATGCATTTCCTTGTCTATATACAATTTACTCATGTCCTTTGTCCATTTTTCTCTTAAGGGTATTATTCTTGATTTCTAAGTGCTCTTTCCCTAGTAGAGCAATTCACCCTTTGTCTATATGAATTGCAAATATTTTTTTCCCAGTTTATCATTTATCTTGAGGTTTTTATAGTGGGTTCCCCCTCACCCAACTGGATCACTCTTTTAGGAGGTACTACCTATCTTTAACTGCAGGTCCTGGCCTTCTCTGGTATGATAGATCCCAAATTTCTCCTGTATCTCCAGACTGCATTTTGCCACCAAGGTAATGATGTCGCTCAGTTGATTTTGTTCTACTCTCCAGAGTGCCAGGAGCATGTTCCCTGCAGAGACACAGGATAGGCTGACGGGGACCAAATATCTAGTCTTACTTGGTCCAGGGCAAAGTCCCAGTAACGCCGAAGATCAACTTGACCCAGTGTGGATATTATGTAAGTTATCAGGCAAGGTTTCTTGGCTATATACATTATGCTAGGTTAAAATACTGCTTCAGATCCTCAAAATCATCCAGTACATAAAAACATAACTAGGTAGAAGTTTAAATGATCCTAAGGATGTTTTTGGTAATCTTCCTTCCACCAGTATACTAACAGAGGAGGAGAGGTACTAGCAAAAGGTTCATAAAAAGTAGGTTCAAGTTCGTATCTAATTTGATGGCTGGTTTTATTATGTTTAAATAAGAAGACAGGCCAACTCCGGGGCATACAGCTGTTAGTGATCTTGAGTTCTCCAGATAGGACATGCTTGACTCCTCCCCATCTCATGCTTAGCTTCTGCTATTAATGACCAAGTTTCTCATTAGTTTTCTCAAGAATGCTTTATTGGCACTTATTTTGCTGTCCTTCAATCTAAACAAAAATGCAAAGCATGTGAGAGTTTAATTTGAGCAAAGCTTTTCCATTAGACTGGGAGATCCTTTGAGGCACAGACTATGTCTTCCTCATCTTTGTATCCAGTACCTATTAATCAAACAATGCTAAATAAACCAATATGCTGAATTCCACCTAAACATAGTCCTCCTCACTCACAGTCTTTTAAGTATTTAGAAAAACTGAAAAAATACCTGTGATATTTAGGATATCCTCTCCAAAACAGAGAACATCTGAAATCAAGTAAGAAAGAGAGAGGAAAATGAGTCAAAATCAGATATAAACCAGATCAGGGCAGAATCATATATGGTCAAAAGAATGGCCTACTGAGTTTATCCTCATGTCATTCTTGTCCATTTGCTCACTCCAAGACTCAGGTTCCTTCTTCCTTCTTGTCATTTTCTCCCCAAATCTATCTGCACCTACATACATCTTTTCTAAAATGGAAGTATTCCTGCTCTCTTCAAAGCCACCCCATTTGTGATAGGAATCTTATCCCCTTTTACCTTCTCGAGAACTTCACACTGTTCCTAATCTCTCTACTGAAACATTCTCATCAATAGCAAAAAACAAAACCAAAACACACAAAAATAACCCACATATTCTTGGCTCTACCTTCTCTTCTGCCTATTAGCTCCATTTTTTTTTTCCTGCTACATTCACAACAAACAAAACCCCCAAATCTCAAAAAAGTTGGCTACATATATTTTCCTCATCTCCCATTTACTCTTACTCTTAAATGTTTTCTCTGCCATTCTTTTTCTCAGCTTACTCCAATCTGACTTCCACCTCCACTACTTCAAATTATCAAGGTCATCAACAGCATTAATCTTGCTAAATTCAATACTTCTCTGACCTCACTGTACTTGACAGCTGTCATTTTCAACCCAGCTAGCTGCAGCTTTTTTCTAGAGACACTACCTCTCCTTTGGCTTCAGGAACACCACAATATCCTACCTCACTGGCTGTTTGTAGTTTCTTTTTCAGGTTCTTTCTCCTTTATCATAATCCTTCCCCGGAGTTCCTCAAGCCTCAGCCAAAGGCTCTTTCTCTTTATTTACGCTCTTCCAACATGAACTCAATCGGTTCTTAAGTTCCACTTTATGCCATCAACTCACATTTTCATCTCTAACAGGGATCTCTTCCCTGAGCTCCAGGCTCAATCATAGGTGGATTCTCCAATTGAATGGAGTCATTCTCCACTTGAAAGACTTACTGGCATCTCAAACTCAACATATTCAAAACAGAACTCTTGATTTTCTTTCTCAATGTTCAGTCTTTCCTGTCTTGGTAAATGACATGATCAATTCATTTATGAAAGCCAAAAAACTGAGTCCTTTTTCTCACCACTTCCCACTGAAATTTAATGTATTGGCAACTCCTGTCTGTTGAACCTGCAAAATATATTTCAGGTTAATCTACCCCACGCAGCTCCCCTGCCATACCTCTACACCAACAATCTTCAGTCTTGACTGCACATTGGAATTGCCTATGAAACTTTAAAAGATCTTATTCCTGGGCCAACCTCAAGAAATTCTTATTTAAATGGCCTGGGGTGAAGCTTAGGCATTAAGAGTTTTAATTAGACAAGGTGGTACGGTACCTGTAGTCCCAGCTGTTTGAGAGATTGAGGCAGAAGAACCTCTTAAGCTCTAGAGTTCAAGACAAACCTGGCAACATACTGAGACCCCAGTCTCTTCCAAAAAAAATAAAATATATATATATATAGAAAAAAGAATAAAACAATCAAAAAGCTCTTCAGGCAACCACAGCTGAGGTTGAGAACCACCACTCTAGACCAAATCTCCATCATCTTTCCAGGACAATTGTCTCTTCCAGCTTCTATTCTTAAATTCACTATCCACCAGCATTCAATCTCCACACGGTAGCCAAAATCAGTTTTAAAGTGTTAAACAGATCATATTACTCCCCTGCTAGACCTTTCCAGTTTTCCTTTATACAGAAATATATAATTCCAACTCTTTACTATGGACTACAGAGCTTGGTGATCTCATAGCTACTAACCCCTAACCTTGCCTCAAACCACTCTTCACCCTGCAAGCTACATTTTGGCCTGCACTGGCCTTCTGTTAGCTCCTGGAGCATGCCGAGCTTTCTCCTGTCTCAGGACCTTTGCACTTGGTATTCTGTCGGAAATGCTTTACCCCTAGTTCTTCACAAGCTGTTCCCCTCATCCTTCATGTGTCAGCTTAAATAATACCTCCTCAGAGGAGCCTTCTATGACCACTCTGTCTCATACACTCCCCTATCCTAAAATAATTTTGTTTTTTTTATACCACTATACTATGTTTATTTCCTTAATAGAATATAGAAGCTACAATTATTGTTTACTTATTGTCTGTCCCACTAAAATGGAAACTAAATGAGGGTACTCTGTCTTACTTTGCCCTGTATTTCTAGTACTCAGCAGTTGCTGGTATTAGAGTACATACACGATAACAGAATTTTTATCTTCCCCTTCATCCAAACCTATGAGAAGAAGCAAACACCCTTCCATATGTATTCCTTAAGGATAACAGGTAAGTCAAATAATCAAATTCTTAACGGAGATGCCACAAAGTAATTATTCTGGTGAATCTCAGAATGATGGACAGAAACATATAGCGAGCTGTCAGTAAAGGATGAGAATGTTACCTAAGTACTAAAAGGTATAAGGTCAGAGTAATTTCTGTTGGGTAGGCCTAACCAAAAAGTTCAAGAGTGGGTTCTTGCCCTGCCTGCACCTATTACAGTCCATGTCACAGAGTAGGTACTCAAAACATGGGTACTGCACAAGTGAGTTTTTTTTCCAGATACTGGAAATTTGGCAAATATCTAAAAGTTTAATACATGGCAGAAAATAAGAAAACACCTATTCCTTCCTCACAGGATCAAAATATAATAATAGAATAAAAAGATGTTTTATAATTTGGTCTACACACTTGAGATACATTATTGTTAGAACACTTTATTTTGAAATAAAATACAAATGTGCAAAGTAAATTAGCTCCTCCTGCCCCACCTTTGAACAATGAGTCAATAGAATGTAAGACTGGGTAGAATGGCAGATAATAGGCAAAGGTCTAGCTTTTCAGTGGCAACTTGAAGAAACCAAAGATGAATGATGCTAAAGGAATGACCCTTTAGTACCTGTTTTAAAGTACTTCTGACCACCTTCTTTTATAAACCCTCAGGAGCCCAGCACCACACCTTGTTACCCTACAATGATCACTCACGCTCCACGATGTCACTAATGTAATAACTGAAGATGTGGGCCAGTTTGTCCATGTCACGTTCCGACTTGCAGGTCAGGCTGAACCTGTCCATTAATGCTGTAAACCCTGACCAACAAAGCAGAAATTACCATGTTAACTCCAAATCCTAACCTTTTGGCCCCTTTCTCC
This sequence comes from Piliocolobus tephrosceles, assembly GCF_002776525.5. Taxonomy (NCBI): domain Eukaryota; kingdom Metazoa; phylum Chordata; class Mammalia; order Primates; family Cercopithecidae; genus Piliocolobus; species Piliocolobus tephrosceles. The sequence goes on from NC_045438.1 coordinate 127,669,927, forward strand.
CCACACATCAGCCTGGTGTAAAGGAAGCAGATCTCTTCAAGCTGAGTAATTCCTTTATCCATTAACATGGTGTAACTTAGAAACTACTAAGGGCCAGGTTGGTTGCCCCTGCCACTGGAATCCAGAGGACCACCCTCTCTGCTTCTAGGAGCTGTAGATGGTGCCCTTTTCATCTGGAGCCAGCTCTTTCCCCCACCCTCTTAGGCAGCTGCCTGGCTATGGGAACAACAGGATCCCTCCTCATGTCTGGCTAGAGAATCACTCACATGGTGAGGACAGGCACCTGGTATTACCCATCTTCATATCCCTGACACAGAATAAGTATTTGTTAAACGAACGACTCTAGGAGTGGCTGCTAGATAGCTACGGCCAGAACAATGGCGAGCAGATACTTTACGACGCCAAGAATGAATTAATTGAAAGAATAAAATAACTGAAACAGAATGCTTAATAGAAAATGCTCGGGGTTGGGAGACACGGGTTCAAAGCCCGCTGCGTGGTCCTGTAAAAATCCTTTCCTCTGAGTTTCAATTTCATCATCTTTGAGGTGAGCTCAAGGGCTGAGCCGGTTCATCCCAAAAGATGTCTTCCAACGCTAAAACGAAGACCCTCAAAGTTTCCTGCGGAAGCCGCAGGACGAAGTTAAACTGTGCCTTAGCTCGCGGGAGGCTAGGTTTGTAACCGTCGCGGCCTCCAGGGGCTTAGACCCAACGGCTGTCTCTCCCGCAGGCCAGGAAGCTGAAGTGCCGGCCATCGCCCTCACCCGTCACATGGACGCCTAGGAGGACTCCCTGGGCCGTGGCGAGCTCGGGTTCCGATCCACGGGGCTTCCGAAAGACCAGTAGGTCGGGAAGCAGTGCTGCCAAGCGGGCCTCCACCGGCCACAGATGCGGCTTCGCATGCCGCCTGCCAGTCACCATAGCTGCCCGCCCAGGTACCGGAAACAGGGTCCAGCTGCGTAGCAGCCAATCCGCATGGCAGGCTCTGTTGGGGGTCCTGCCGCCGACCAATCCGTGCGGGCTTCCTTGGGGCAAGCCAATCGGAAGCGGCTGCAGTCCCCGCCCCACCGCCTTCCCACAACCTTCGCGGGGCCGAGTTCCGCGGGGAGAAGGGGCTGGAGGTGCTGCAGTCCCTGCTTTCAAAGGAGCAAAGCTGTCTTTTCTACAGGAAACGGGGGAGGTGTAGACGCTCCTGCGGTAAAGCCGTTGATGTGAGATAAATATCGACGTGTCTTTCCCCCATACCACAGAGTAGAATCTTGGGTCATCTCTGAATTGGTAAGGACAGGTTCTACTGGCATAAATCTAAGCCAAACTCAAGCAGTTTGACTAAATCTATCGAATACTGTCAGTCCATTTCCTTCATTGTTGTGGTGAGTTTCTCCTCTTATCTGCCAGGGCAGGTCTTCTGCTCTCATCATGAATGCTACCTGGGGCTGTTTGTCTCTCGTTTGTGACAATGGCATATCGGAGGCTTCTAGTCTTTATTGTTTAGATTCCCAGCGACCATAAGGTAAAATAGTAACAAGGTGAGCATGCTGTGGATTTTTAACCATCAGAAAAGTACTTTTGTTTTGGTCTTCTGCCAAAACAAAATCTAACAAAATGTAAAAAGTACATCTTCACTACCTGTAATTCTACAATACTTAAGGCTGTTTTTGTGATAAGGGCTAATTTTCATCACATTTTGATAAACTTTCAGTATGTAGCATCAAATGTATGATCAGCCTGCAGTTGACAGAAAGTATCTCCTCAACAGGGTGGAAGGGCCAAAAGGGAAGAAATTAAGGGGAGATAAAGCTAAGAGGCCCAGACATTACAAGTTTGATACTGTTTACAGAGACACCGTCCATGCAGACATGTCTTGTCGGCAGAGGTCACAATTTCAACATTGGAAACACAACCTAGAACCCAGGAGTTGCAGATTCCCCAAAAGTCACATTACTTTTCAGTTATTTTTATAAATTTATTTTAAAAAATAACAATTGCAATGACATTAATGATTGATCACCTGTACATCCCCATACTGCTAGGGGAAAAACCTTTGATATAGTTGAGTCCCAAAGAAAAATCAAGACATTATTACCAGGCACCCTATAGCCACAAAATGCTCTGTTGGTCCAGTGGCATTGACACTGACATGTTCAATGTACCAGTGCAGTTAAAATATATACACTTTAAATTATCCTGCAAAAAAAAAAAAAAAAGCACTCAAGTTGCATAACTAGGCATTAAACCAATTATTCATTCATCCATTCACTTTCTCCATCTGTGAAGTCATCACTACAGTCACAAATAAAAATGAATAAAAGAACTAGAGTCAAAGAAAAAATCCAAATGTCAATACCCTGCCCCCACTTTGTGGGCTACTATGGTGTGCTAAAGTGACCACAAGAAAAGGGTCATGAGCTATTTGAAATGCAATGACAGAATGACAACTGAAGCATTTCAAACAAAATTCAAACTCATCCCCCACAAATAAAAAATTCCGCAACAAGGTTGGCCTTACTATGTACAAACTTACAGACACAAATAAATAGCATCTTCTAACTGTTGGCGGCTTAAGCACTCAGAGTTATATCTGAGTAATTTCTTTCTGAACTCTGCATCTTAGACTCCTAAATTAACCAAGGAATATAAATTCCTCATTGTTAGTAATCTATCCTCTGAAAAACTTGGGACTTACTGAGTAACATTAACATCCCAAACTCTTGTAGAGAGCCAGAAGTTTCTAGTGAGCTTACCAAAGGATCAGCCCTTTGACATCTGGAAGCCAGGACAGATTACCAGATCCCTGGGACTAGGAAGATTTCACTTCCTGTTTCCTTTGCATAGCTCTGTACCTCTATTTCTATCATTACAATGATCTCTCTTTGTGGTGTTTTTAGAGGGCTTAATTTCTGTCTTAATACAGTTAAGCTGAAGTCAAAGAACCAATTTTTATTCTTGGTATTTGACCCCCAGTGTTCCTCAGAATTATTGGGTTTTCCTTGTTTCCAGAGAAGGCAGCCAACTCTTCTGAAATATCATCTTAGTTCTCTCAGGGTTCAACATCTAAAAGAGAAATAGAATTCTGAGGCACAACCCATTCTGGGAACAGTGGCCCAGTTCCTGATCCTGCAGGCATGTTTCTTTCTAGTCTGCAGTTTATTCTCACAGTACGGATGCAATGAGAAAACCTTTCTGCACAAGGCCTATGGAGAAAACATGAAAACTGGCACCAAAGAATCAGCTGCCATGGGAAGAATGAAAATGCTCGTTTTCTAGGGCCAGCATTGTGCTGCGGGAGTGAAGCCAACATCCACCTCAAGCTTTAGTGGGTAACTTGGACTCTGTTCATGACAGCGTGACTGATCAGTGCTTTCCAGAAATTGCCAAGGACCAAATCTCAGGCTTCTTCCTTTCAGTGCTTGTTAAAGGTTCTAGAGTGTGAATTACTCTCTTCATCTTAATGATCCATTCCAGGTATCCATCCACTGGAGAATCGTGCTCTATGATAACGTATGGGTGTACATGCTCACTCTCTCTCCCCCCCACTCTCTCCTCCTAGGATGAAACACATGAACCTTTCAGTTCCCCAAATGCTGTCACAAAGTCTATGACTAAAAATCTCTAGTTTGGCTCTCCCTTTAGGAGTACTACAAATGTCCTCAGTGCTTCAGCAAAGAAATTGTTGAATAGTCTTGTTCTCTACTTAGGAAAGGCAGTTTCAAGGTTCAATATCCTCTACATTGTCTTAGAAGTAGCCACAGCAAGTACGATGGTCCAGATGACCAGTCAACAGAGGGACAAGCAGGCCACAACTTTTCAAAGCTAGAAAAAGAGATTCAGCAATGTATATTTTTAGTGCTTGAGTCTTTTATCATTCTATCCCCAGAGTTAGCTTTTTCTTGGCTAGAGTCCAGAAATACCAACCTACCATCTGGGCAGACAGGAATTCTTATTATTACCACAGATTAGAAGAATGTATCTCAGAAATTTATTGTTTCCATATCACAAGATAGAACTTCCTTGCTTGGAAGCCATCTCTGAATACAAAGCGTCCATTCAGTTAGTCAGTGTGAGATTCCCCCACCAGAGGGATAAATACTGTCTAGATTCCATGGGAAGGAGTGGGCTGCTGCTTTCCTGATTGCAGTTTTGGTTGAGAAGGTTGTTTTTCCCTGCTGAGATGGCTGGCTCACTTCACCAGTCAACATAAGTGCTTTGTGTACTGCTGGGGTGGCATGTGTCTCCTTGCATCATCCGAATCCATGAAATGTCAGTGTCATCAGCAGTCTGAAATAGGTCCTGACTGAAAGAGTAGGACAAAGGCTTGCAACTTCAATGTGCCAGGCATTGCTGCAATTGTAATACTGAGCCACTTATGAAAAACTAAGTGGTTTCCGTCCTGTAGAAAAGGGCAGAATGTGATCGTCAATGTCCCATTGGAAGAGTTGATCAATTTCCTGGAACAGTGAGAAACTGGTGAGAAACATGACCTTGATCAGCTCCATCATATGGCCTGGGGTTAGGACACTCGGATGATCTGTGTCATTGCTTCTTCATCGGCTTGGTTTGGATCCTAGAGACAAAGATGACATGATAATTAAAGTCCTTTGCAAAAGCAACAGGACTGATGGCTCACTACTTATCCTCAAGAGAATACACATAACTTTACCAAGTAAATCAAAGGCTTGTAATACATCTTAAGTCTGCATACATGGCTTAAGTACAGTCCCATTAGGAAAGAAGAGACAATAAACCTTATTCTTAAAAGAATTTGAAGTCTGGCCTGCACTCCATGGTGAAACACTCCAGAACTGTTAGTGTATCTCTTTCCTAAGAACCTTGTGTTGTTCTCTATACTTAAGGGTTAAGAGTATTCAGGTGGCTAAGGAAAAGACCCAGAGAAACCATGTTCTATTTTTGTCACTGTTTTTTGATCATCATTTAAATACTAAGTACTTAGCAGGGCTGGAAAGAATCATTAGAATCTATACACTTTAATGTATTCATTTTACAGATAAATCTGAAGGCCAGATGGGTAAAGTGATTTGCCTGGACTAGGGTCAGGGTCAGAAAGTTAGGAGCCCAGCAAGGGCTAACTCCCAAATCTCCTGACTCCCATTTAATCTTTTTTCCACTAAACTCTATATGCTGTTTCTCACTTAAGACCTACAGTGTTAACACAAGGATAAATCCTTGGAAGCTTTTTGCAACACTCCGCAAGAACCACCTTTAGTTCCCCCATACCAAGGCTCTGAAGCCTTGGTAGGCAGGATCTGAGAAAAAGCTGAAAGACTTCTGGAGACAGAAGACTGGAACTGGGTCTTGAACAATGAGCAAAAACAACTAGCATTTACTGAACTCACCATGCACTAGGTATAGTGCTACATAGATGCCTAATGTGGATTACTGAATGAAATCTCTACAACATTGCTGTGAAGTATCAACAGTATTCCACTTTACAGATAAAAATAAAGAGGCTGAATTGACCAAGATCATATTGTTAGCGCAAAGAATGAGGAGAGTTCCTGGCACAATGCCCTCCTATAGCTGTCAGGCCCACATTCACACACTGTATGAATGAACAGCAATGAGAAAGGAGGGGCTCTCACACTACAGGTGAGGACTAATAGCACTGAAAGAGTTGTTAGTGTTCATGTGTGGGGACACCGAGGAAACCTAGTTTGACTGTTGAGAGGGGTGGTAAGGCAAAGTTGCTCAGATGTTATACAGAAATAGTTTGAGATTTGATGCAGTTAAGAAATGAGGAACTATTAATAGCATGCATCCTTGACCTGGGGACTGGCAGGTTAAAAAAACACTTTAACCATGTTTTCAGTTCCAGTCTTCTGTCTGGCAGTACTATATAAGGTCAATTAGAGGAGATTGGAGATTAATTTGATGGATATTGCAATAGTGCAAGTGGAATGTGATGTTAATATAGAATGGAGTATCAGCAAATGGGAGGAATCTATTAATTCAAGAAACACTGATTGCTTGGTTCAGAACTGGATACTAAACCCAACAAATACATCTAAGTCAATACTTAAATACAACTTACTTAAATAGAACTAAGTCCAATAAATGTAACAGAGAACAAAACAATCCTGTATCCTCTATACAACTTATAGTCTAGTGAAGGAAACAATCTCGAAAAATTCAACAACTTTATTATTACACTGTAAAGAAAAGGGCCAAGTGCTATGGTGTGCGCTTGTAATCCTAGCACTTTGGGAGGCCAAGGCAAGACGATCACTTGAGCCTAGGAGTTTGAGACCAGCCTGGGCAACAAAGTGAGACTCCATCTCCACAAAAATTTTAAAACTTAGCTGGGCATGTGGTGCGTGGCTATAGTCCCAGCTACTCGGGAGGCTAAAGTGGGAGGATCACTTGAGCTGGGAGGTCAAGGCTAAAGTGAGCCATAATCACACCACTGCCTCCAAAAAAAGAAAAGAAAAGCTGTTGTAAGAAAATACTGAGAGAGAAGAGACCTACTCTAGATAGGGTATTTAATTAAACCCGGACCTAACAGATGGGGAGACAGCTATGAAAAAGATAGAGCAAAGGGCACACAGACTGAAAATTCTAAGGACAAAGGCCCATGGCAGGAAATAGACCAATGAACAGTAAGCAGCAGCATAGAGACCAAGAAGTAGAAATGAAGTTAGACAGGAGCTGGAGCATGCAAGGCTTTGCTGGGCATAGTAGTAATCACTTTGGATGTCAGTCCAAGTGCAAATGGGAAAGGATAAGCGTTGAAGGAGCTTGAGCAGAACAGTGACTTGATAGGATAAACATTTTAAAAAGATGACACTAGGATGTGGAGAGTAGGCTAGAGGGGGACAAGAGTGGAAGAAGGGAAACGAAATTAGGCAGCTATTTTATAAACCTAAGCCAAAGAAGAGAGACCAGGCTCACATCAGTTAGAAGGGAAAAAAGTAAACATTCAAATTATATTTGTGATAGGGTAATAAAACTTGCTTAATAAAAATAAAACTTGTTTCTTGAAAATTAAGAAAACTGTGACTTTCAAGAAAGAATGGATAGTAATAACTGACAAAGATGAAGAGCAAAGAAAGACCACGGGATGAAAAACCTTTAGTACTCTTTCTTTTTGAGACAGGGTCTCACTCTGTCACTCAGGCTGGAGTGCAGTGGTGCCATCTTGGTTCACTGTAGCCTCAACCTCCTGGGCTCAAGTTATCCTTCCATCTCAACCTTCCAAGTAGCTGGGACGACAGGCATGCATCACCAGGCCTGGCTAGTTTTTGTATTTTTTTGTAGAGGTGGAGTTCTGCCATGTTGCCCAGGCTGGTCTTGAAATCCTGGGCTTCCCACTTCAGCCTCCCAAAGTGTTGGGATTACAGGCATGAGCCACCAAGCCTGGCCTAGTGATTTTAAGATTAAAGAGACATAAGATTGCAACTAGTTTAGAGAATGTGAGTAGTCCCAGAGTATGAAAATAGCAAGAGGACACTGCTGAAGTCTTCAACTCAAGACAAGGTAATAAAGAGAAGAATAAAAGGTATATGTATTCCTACCTGCATATGTGGACTATCCTTTTCCTTTGGAGAGAAAAATCGTCCACCTTCACCGCGCTTCCGTGCCATGGCATGACGGTGCCGAGACTCATGCAGGTATTTCTAAAATGAGAAATAAAACCATTTAACTATTAATACTATCCAGAAGCAGCACAGTTATCTAGTGCACAAATTCCATTCTCCAAAGTTTAAGACAGCTGGGATCAAAGCCACAAGGGACAATTATGACTTAGAATGATGATGAAAGCTTTGGAGAAAACACCTAGTAAGTAAGATAGCTAACCATATATAACTAGTAAGAATGTAAGAATGTGAATGCTTACAGTATGAATTTTTTTAAAAAAATAAGATTACTACCTATACTTCCCAATATACCATTCCCTCTGCTTTAATAACAGGCCAAATTTCATTTGAGCAAATGAGTGTTCAGTAAAAAGACGTTCCTAGCATTGAAGTTTATTATTATTATTATTTTCTAGAAACAGGGTCTCACTCTGACACCCTTGCTGCTGGACTGCAGTGGCATGATCATGAATCACTGCAGCTTTGAATTCCTGGGCTCATATGATCCTCCTGCCTCAGCCTCCCAAGTATGACTACAGGCATTTGCCACCACACCTGGCTGGACTTTCCTAGCCTTATCTGCATGTTAAGTGTGATCAGGTAACTAAATTCTGGCTAGTGAAAGGTACACAACTTCTTGAAAGTTTCCTTGAAAGAAAGGGTACCTGGCCGGGTACGGTGGCTTACGCCTATAATCCCGCACTTTGGGAGGCCGAGGCAGGTGGATCACTGGAGGTCAGGAGTTCGAGACCAGTCTGGCCAACGTGGCGAAACCCCACCTCTACTAAAAATACAAAAATAAGCTAGGCGTGGTGGCACGCACCTGTAATCCCAGCTACTCGGGAGGCTGAGGTAGGATAATCACTTGAGACTGGAAGGGAGGTTGCAGTCAGCTGAGATTGTGCCACCGCACTCCGGCCTGGGTGATAGAGCAAGCCTCAGTCTCAGGAAAAAAAAAAAGAAAGAAAGAAAGGGTACCTTTCTTGTGCCCTTTCTTCCTAGGCTGGAGTCTAAGCAGGAATCTTGGACTCTGAACAGCACACTAGCAATATTAAAGCAGTGAAACAGGTCTTGAGGACTGTGAAAATGTGCTACCAGTCCAGGATAATTTATCTCTGGACTACTTTTATGTATGAAAAGGAATAACATCTTATTTAAGCCACTGTTTGTTTTCGTTATTATAACTGCAGCTGCATACAGTAATAACAAATGCTAACTCTTACAAAAGAGATAACAAGTATCTAACGTCAATTTTTTGGAAGGTACATGAGAAAACAAGCCATATAAAAGATAATTTCAAAAGTAGAACCCTGCTATTCTCCTCTCCTATATCCTTCCCAATGTTATACACACCCTTCTCTCCTTTGGAATTTTCCCTTCTGCCTCTAGTTTAGCCCGGGCTTGCCTCCTCTTAAGAATACGGTGGTATTGTTTGGCATTCACGTAGAGAGGCTCTTCTTCAAGCATCTCTGCTCCAGGTAGAGGGATTCTTTGGATAGCAGGCACAGAGCCAGCCCCAGGAACCATCTGTGTGAACAGGAAACCAGAGCTTATTGGTGGCATGAAGTATGGACATAGAGTTTCTTGGTTTCTCTTCATCCACTTTTTTCTAAATGCCACAAAAAGTAATTTGTATAGGGTACTTGGGTACATTCAGATCCCTGGAGAAATTTATGCTAAAGATCTGCACTTTAAACAAACACCCCAGATGACTGTGTCATAGGAGGTTCAGGTGCCACTCTGAGAAACTATATAAGCATGCCCTAATTCATGTCTACCCATGGCTGTAGATATTTCCGCTGCCATCTAATGGTCAGGAACAGTAGTCATAAGACAAAAAAACAGCACAAAAATAGATGAGACTAAGTGCTACTAAATGCCTATATTTATAAAAATAATTTAATAGTTAACTTATAATTCAATCCTAATTTTTCTTAAAAAACACCAAAACACTGTACTAAATGTACGTGAAAACAAGTAACAGAGTCCTGTACCCCACAGCTCTTTCCCAGATACAACCGCTTTGAATAACTATATTGAATCTTTTATAAAAATTATTTATTTATCATTTAGTTCGTAGAAACAAGGTCTCTGTATGTTGCCGAGGTTGAGCTCAAACTCCTGGACTTAAGCCATCCTCCTGGATTAGCCTCCCCAGTAGCTAGGACTACAGGTGCATGCCACTGAGCCAGGCTTGCTTCTGTTTCTTTTCATAGCTTCCTCCACCTCTGTGCAGACTTCTGTTACTCATTCTTAATCTATGCATTTTAACATCCTATTTTGACATATGAGGATTTAGCTTTCACTCACACCACCCAAGTCTTCCTATCTTCCCAATACATTTATATCACACTTTTTTTTTTTTTTGGTTTCTCTATCAATTACAATCTTTCTAATTTTTAGCTTATTTCTTATTTCGTCCATCATGGGCAATACTACTTTCCACTTCTCAAAGATTAATATATTATTCCCTTCATTATTTGAATTCTGAAAAGAATTGCATAAAATCACTATTTATCCATTGCTTTATCTCCAGCATCTAGAATAGTCCCTGGCACACAGTAGGTGCTCAGAATGAATTATGGTTTGTCATAATGTTATTGTAAAAGTAGATTACTGACTGCCTTAAGGATCGATCTCAATCCCAAGAGGTCAACATAATAAATTTTAGGAGGCATCAAGTTGCATGTTCAAGAAAATTTCGAAGACAAAGCTGAAAAATACATTTTCTTACCATGACCATCCCTCCTGAATTGACCACATTGCCTGCCACTGGTAGTGTCACAGTGACAGTCCCTTGCCCACTGCTGGTTGTGTTGGTATTGGCTCCTGTCTGAACAATCTGTGCTCCTGCCAAACTGGCTGCTGGGATAGTGATCATGCCTGAAACAGGGACTGTAACTTTAAGAAAACAAAACATAAAACAAACAAAAAACAGGCACACAGAACAGAAAGAAGGGAACACAGTTAGTCCCTCTTCTATCTGGTACATACTCACTGATCCTGGCAAAACACACTGAAAAACACAAGGGGAGAAAAAGTACTCTCCCACTCTGGTGTGCTATATATAATCCAAGTAATCACAATCTTTGAAATTCTATTAACTCTCTAGGTCCCAGTTTTGAGTAACTCTATCCTTACCAGTTTTCAAAAGGTGAAAAGGTTTGGCAGTCTCTTCTTCTACAGGTCAGTCTGACTATAGCTGTACCTACTGCTCTTGTACGTATGAACAATCTGCTTCAGAATAGAGATTTTAAAACGTATACTTTGTTTATCTCAAACCGACAATGAGTCAGTTGTAGTATTAAAACTTAAAATTAAACCAAACATTCCAAGTCCCCAGACTATCAACAGCAGCGCCTCAGGATTTGTTCACCATTCTGTTTGAGCTCTTGCCTGGGCTCAATCCAGTTCAGGGCCTCCCCCGAGTAATACGAGAGCACACAGTGCACTCTCTGGATCTTGTATATTGCAAATTTTCAATCACAAAGTCATGGAATCTAACAAGGATGTCCTTTTTTGATTTAACTATTTGACTAACAAGTGCTTCCAAAAGCCTTCAAGTTCAGTTTGTGCACTCCTCCTCCCAGACCAAACAGATCTCTCTATTATTTATGTGATCTATTCCTAAAACATACTTCCATGAGGGCCCTGCATTGTATTTATTTGTTCACATGTCTCTCTTACTAGATTAGAGGCTCTTTGAGAACTCTTCTAAGTAAAAGTGCTGTATACATAATAGTCATTTAAAGTAATGGAGTGACCCAGAAAAAAACATAAGCAGCAACAGCACTCTAAAGTCAACTTGATTTTTGATCTATTTGTCTCTTTCCCAATAAACTCCCTATTTCTAATCTTCTGTTTAGAAACACTTCTTCCCTAAAAGCTTACACAATCCCTAGATTAGCAACCACTGTAGAAACTGCTACACATGGAATCACTGTTGGTCATGGATGGTGACAAGAAACCAACAAACAATGGAGAGCTAGAGGAAATCTTTTTTTTTTTTTTTGTCCAAAAAATATGTGGTGTCAAGTTCACCACTCAAATTCTAAAGGTATCAGTTGCCTAAGGGACAAAAAAGTTGCCCCAAGAAGTCCTAGGGAAACTTATGGGTACACTTACCTTGCTGGAGAATGGTGCCATCTGCATTAACTGGCTGATAGACAATGGTCTGCCCTTCAGCAGTCTGTGCCACTTGCTGTCCCTGGACAGCAATCTGCTGCTGTGTCTGGAGGAAATAAATAACGACACAATTCAATAGATCCCAAAGATACTAACAAAGAACCATGTAGTCCTTAAAAAAAAAAAATTATTTTTTTGAGACAGAGTCTCACTCTGTTGCCAGGCTGGAGTGCAGTGGCACAATCTCGGCTCACTGCAACCTTCGCCTCCTGGGTTCAAGTGATTCTCCTGCCTCAGCCTCCTGAGTAGTTAGGATTACATAGCATGTGCCACCATGCACAGCTAATTTTTGTATTTTTACGGGGTTTCACCATGTTGGCCAGGATGTCCTCGATCTCTTGACCTTGTGATTAGCCTGCCTTGGCCTCTCAAAGTGTTGGCATTACGGGTGTGAGCCACCATGCCTGGCCAAAAATATATTTTTTTATGGTTTTCATCCCCTTTTCTACTATACATGCTATACATGAAATATCTGACTCAGTTATCTGATTCTTCCAAATCAGTTGTGCTCCTGTGTGACAGAGCTAGTGGAATTACCTGAGTCTGGCCAGCAGTGACGGCCGTCTGGGGCTGCTGGATGATGATCTGCTGTGTCTGGCCCTGCTGGCCCTGCACCTGCACAGCCTGTCCACCCTGGATCTGGATCTGTCCAGGTGGGACCAACTGTATCTGAAGAAAAGAACATAAAAAAGGATTGTACTCTACTGACACTGGTCTCCTTTGGTCCTGAGAGTTATCCACATTTCTCTAGAAAGCAGCAAATGTTCTGAAGAGGAAAAAAGAAGTCCTGCTCTGCCCTCCATTATGAAGTAGAGACAACTTACTTTCCATTTATGAAACAATCAGGGAATTTTGAGCACTGTCTGGATATCTGATATTAAGAAATCAATCTCAGTTTTTATAAAAGATAGCAGTGGTATAATCATATATATTGAAAAGCATGTATATTTAAAATACTCTCTGGGCCGGGCGTGGTGTGGCTCATGCCTGTAATCCCTGCACTTTGGGAGGCTGAGGTGGGTGGATCACTTGAGGTCAGGAGTTTGAGACCAGGCTGGCCAACACAGTGAAACCCTGTCTCTACTACAAATACAAAAATTAGCTGGGCACGGTGGTGCATGCCTGTAATCCCAGCTTCTTGGGAGACTGAGGCAGGAGAATCACTTGAACTGGAGGCGGAGGTTGCAGTGAGCCGAGATCACACCACTGCACTACAGCCTGGACGACAGAGCGAGATTCCGTCTCAAAAAAAAAAATAAATAAATAAATAAAATATACTCTAAAGTGCTTTATTATTTTTTTTTAACCTTGCCATTTTGGTGAATGAAGTACTTTTTTACAGAAGAAATAATATATATATTAAAAATGTTGACAGCCAGGCACAATGGCTCATGCCCGTAATCCCAGCACTTTAGGAGGCTGAAGTGAGCAGATTAGGTCAGGAGTTCAAGACCAGCCTGGGCAATATGGCAAAACCCTGTATCTACTGAAAAATACAAAAATTATCCAGGCATGGTAGGACATGCCCGTAGTCCCAGCTATGTGGGGAACTGAGGTGGGAGGATCATTTGAGCCTGGGAGGCAGAGGTTGCAGTGAGTCAAGATCTGTACCACTGCACTCCAGCCTGGGAAACAGAGCGAGTACCTGTCTCAAAAAAAACAAAGAAAAAACCCAAAATGTATTCTAACCTAGTCAAATGTGACGACTGCAGCCCAGGACAACACCTTGATAAGGGGCTTGAGAGGACCTTGAAAGAATCCAACAAAGCTATGTCAGGATTCCTAACTCACAGAAACTATCAAATAAACTTTTTTTTTTTTTTTTTTGAGACGGGGTATCGCTCTGTCGCCCAGGCTGGAGTACAGTGGTGTGATCTCGGCTCACTGCAAGCTCCGCCTCCCGGGTTCATGCCATTCCCCTTCCTCAGCCTCCCAAGTAGCTGGGACTACAGGCACCCGCCACCATGGCTGGCTAATTTTTTTTTTTTTTTGTATTTTTAGTAGAGATGGGGTTTCACCGTGTTAGCCAGGATGGTCTCGATCTCCTGACCTCGTGATCCACCTGCCTCGCCAAATGTTGTTTTAAGCTGCTAACTTCTAGGATAATTTGTTATACAGTAATAGATAATTAAGGCAGTGTGACACATTATATTCCTCCTATTAGTTTCCAATAACCTCACCAATACTTACTACTGTCATTAATGTTTATCAAATTTTTGTTGATTTAATTTGTATCTCCTATTTGGTCCTAGGATTGGATAGCTAAACCTTAGAAAGCAATTATGGAAAGCAAGGGATCATGTGCTATCCAAATCTATCTTCTTTCTTTTTTTAATGGCTATAGCCACTTTATTAGGAGTATTATCAAAAACCTGACAAGAATCTTGAAAAATATTTCTCTAAAATTTGGAACTAAAAAACTGCAATACAACCCTTTAAATGTTGGGTGTACAAAAGCCTATTTTCATATAACTAGTGGATACATTTTTTTTTTTAAGCACAAAAGAGAAAGCAGTGAGGAGAGCCCCAGAGTTCAACATTTCTAGTATTTTATATTCAAGAATATCTCCTAAACTTAAAAGCCAGAATGCACGGCTACTACTAAGTAACCTTCTCTTTACCTCTTTGACCATTAATTCCATCAACAAACTTTTTTTATTTGAGCATTGCTTCAACAGAGATGGCAGTTTGGAAGGAGGATACTTTCAGAAAGCTAGATTTTTATAGCCAGGTCACTTTCCATCCATAATTTCAACTTGGGACCACCTTGGTCTGGAAAGAAGAACATGCCTAGAATCTTAAGTTATCACAAAGTCTACCAGCTGATAGGAAAAAGGACTACTGATGGAAGGAAGGTGAAAAAAACAGGTCAATGGGTTCCATGTCTTAGAGACATTCATGGATCCTATTTTGTTAGGGGATAGATTGCCTAGGTTTTCTTAATTATTTTTTCCAAATACTTAGCTAATTGGCATTTAAAAAGTATTGGCAAATAAATAACTAAACAAATTTATCTGGTTATGTGAACCAACTTCATTTCTAAGTTTATATTGGCTATTAGGATTTCCTCTATCTATTCATATTCTTTGCCCATTTTTCTACTTTTGTATAAATACATAAAAGTTATTTATACATATTCTGAATACAAACTCAGTTATATGTATTAAAAATATCTTTTCCAAGTTTTCACCTTGTTTACTTTTATTTGATGTATTTCAATGCATATTATGTTTTAAAATAGTCAATTTGTTTTTAAAAAATCCTTCTCTGTAGCATAAAAATTCTCTTATAATTTTCTTTTGAATTTTCCAAGTTTACTTTTCTACAATTAGATCTTTAATCCACCTAGCAAATATTTTTTAAAATACAGTGTGAAGTAGAAATCAATTTCTTTTCTGTATCATTCTTCAGCCATTTCTTCACTGATATGTTTATACCACTTTTATTGTATGCCAACTTCCAATATTCTTCTATTTCTTGGCTCTCTCTCTGGTTCTAGTGTCTTTCTCAGGCCAAGGATTTTAATCTAAAATTATGTGCAGAATTTTTCATGAGACTGGACATCTGTACTTTTTCTTAGAGGGTGCAAGCTTTACTAGGATTCTAAAATAGAGAATACAATTCAAAAAAGGTTAAGAAGTACTCTTCTTTAAAAAAATGGCTACTCAAGGAACACTAATGAGGGGAAAAAAAAAAAAACTCCTATACAAAGGGGAGTAAAGCCTTAAGCATTATAAGGGAGGCTATGGAATCTCACCTAGAGAGCTTTACTTATGTAACAGAATATATTTTTTTCAGCTTGGTTAGTTATAGCCCTATTGGAAGCAGGGAAATAACTCTTTGAAGGTTCCTTATAGCAAAATAAAATCCCATAAAAATCACAGAATTTAGAGCTAGAATGAACCTTAGATATCATCTCATATAAATTTTATTTTTAGATGAGCAAACCAACAATTAAATAACTTGGCCAAGATCAGAATGCTTATTTAATGGCAGACCTGGTAATGAAAGCTGGATCACTACACTCACAGTATACTGATCCTAACAATACCACACTGTCTCTACTCAACAGTGGAGAAGGCACAACAAGTGGGGCTGGAGAGGAAGCAAAGAGAGAACAGAAAGGATACAGCAATAGGGAATTGAGGAAAGCACATGTTGAAAAGATATTTAAAGCCTCATATATTTATGCAAGGAGAAATGTGAAAACTATTTTTAATCCCAAGTACAATTCTGTCTTGGCAAAAATATGCCAGTGGGCTCAAATATGCCCTTACCCTTTACCCAAGCAATCCCCAATCCAAAGAAATTATCCTGAGAATTCAGTTGAAAAATAAAACTATTATGCCCAAATATGTTTACCTACAAAAGCAAATGAAAACCAAAATCCTTAACTATATTTTATAAATTAGAAATTCTGATTCATCAAGGTGACTGAACATTACGAAAGGATTAAAAAAAAAAAAACAACAACGAAAACACAACCCCACATGCATGGTACAGTTATGCCCAAAAATTATGCATGAAAACACAAGACAATACACAAAAAGTACAAGTTTGATTTATGAAAAGTGTGATCATGGCTGCTTTTTTCAACTTAAAATTCCTTCAGAAAACTAAGACATTAATATGATTGCTATAACTGTTGAAACAATGCAAAGATTTAGATAGAATAACTAATAGTTCTCTCATACTCCCTTTTACATGACTATAAACATATACTCATGAGGGGTTGGTTATGAATTACAAAGATGAGATCACACTATTTCTCTGCAAATTATTTTCACTAAAAATATGTCAATATTAACCCACCCCAAGTCAACAGTTCATTTCTTTTAACGATGATGTAATATTCCATGTGAATATATTATGATTTATTCCAACTATTTCCTTATTCTTATTAATGGACACTCAGATTACAATTTTATTTTTTGCTAGTACAATGCTATGAAAAGTGTCTTTGTAATTTCTCCCTACTATTGATGCTTTTCTTCCTATAGGACAGATTCTCAGAAGTGGGACTGCTAGCTCAAATATTCGTTGTATTTAACAGATAGTGAGGTGCCTTTCCAAAATAACTCCACAGTTTGAAATTACGAAAATAATGATAATTCTTTTTCTCCACATCCATCCTAGCAGTGGATATAATGATTTTTTTTGCCATCTTGATGAGAAATATCTAATTTTAAAATTTGATACCAGAGTTGTATGTAACATTTCTACATATTTCTACATATTTCTGTTAATCTCTTCTTTTTTTCTTTTCTTTTCTTGTTTTTTTTGAAACAGAGTCTTGCTGTGGTGCCCAGCCTGGAGTGCAGTGGCACAATCTTGGCTTACTGCAACCTCCGCCTCCCGGGTTCAAGAGATCTCATGCCCAAACACCCCAAGTAGCTGGGATTACAGGCACCTGCCACCACGCCCAGGTAATTTTTGTATTTGTAGTAGAGATAGGGTTTTGTCATGTTGGCCAGGCTGGTCTTGAACTCCTTGCCTCAAGTGATCCACCTGTCTCAGCCTCCCCAAGTGCTGGGATTACAGGCGTGAGCCACCGTCCCTGGTCTTCCTTTAATCTCTTCTACATCTTTGCTTACTTTTGTTTTCTGTTTCTCAATCAGTCTTTCTACTGGATTTACCTGTTTTATTGGTCTGCTTAAATAATCTAGGTTTTATATATCCTTTCTATACGCCAGTTTTCTACTTAATAAATTTAGACCCACTTTTTGCTCATTTTGTTATTTTTCTAACTTTCTAAATATTCATTTTTGTTTCTTTTAAAATAAAATATACTATAAACTAGATTCTAACCTCTTTATATACTTTACAGCAATTCAAGATCATGTCTAATATCTTGGTCTTTACTGGAGCTGTCCAATTTCTGCATAATTCTAGTTTATATCACTGGTACTATAAAGGCAGAAAATCAGCTGAATGCAAAATGTGGGTTAGGAAGCAGTTAAATGCATTATCAATTATCAAACAGTTTGTAATAATCTATTCTTTGAAACCTCTCCTCTGATATACTGCTCAACATTTTAAAATACTACTCACCTGCTGCAAACCCTGTGTTCCAGAAACAGGTACTTGCATGATAGTTTGACCTTGTCCACCAGGGACAGCCTGGACCATGATGGGTTGGCCAGTTGATGTGATTAGCTGGCCTCCACTGACCTGCACCATTAATGGCTGCCCTTGGACCTAGAATGAAATAAAATAAGAACAATGAAATAACATAAGACACAAAATGGTTTTTACCAAAAGACAATCACTGGAACTATTCTGCTGTCTTGCTAGAAAAGGAAAAGGTAGAAAAGACTAAGAAAATATATGTCTTAAGTCCTCAAGTTATCTTTAAATATCTATGATACCTGTTACTAAATGCCAAGCTCAATACTTTAAGATCAGACATAATGGAGAATATCCAGAGTCTTTGAGAAGTCTCAATAGATATAAGGCATTTGTCACCAAACATGGGCTAAATCCATGACAAACATTTAATCATAATGGCAAGGTTAGTTGCCTGTTTAAACCAATCCAGGGATGGTCTCTGTGAAGGCTGGAGAGGAGGCAGTGAGAGGGAAAGGTGATGGTGATGATGGTGGTTGAGTACAAATTCTAAATAAAGTGAAGAAGGTAAATCAAACTGTACCCAGCAGTGACTCCAGGAGGCTGGGTAGCAAGCAGCTCTGGAAGCTTATGTAGAGGATGACCCTTTTCTCCCTATAGTCTCTCAAGCTAAAATGAAATATCAAATATATACCTTTACCCTGCTCATTTTACTCTGTGAATTCTAGATATGTGTGTTGTTTAAAGAGCTCACTACTAAAGATTTCTTAAAAATACTTTCTGGTCAGTTTGCAGTCTCCATGGTGGAATTCCTCACACTGGCCTCTATAATATCCATATGGTTATTTTAGCTTTATCAGAAGCAACAACATATATTGAAATTACACAGAGCAGTCAAGTGTACAAATTTCAGCCTCCTATGATTAAACAGACTACTGTAGGAGCCAGGTCACTACAAGTGCTCTGTCACATCTTAAGTCCCAATACAAAAATACCTAACAGAATGCTTTCTGGAAGTGCTTTAAAAGTGCTTTAGAAGTAAACTGGAATGATCCATGGATTAGTCCAAAACTTTCATTTTCAGACTCTATCTTTGACAGAAATTACTTAGAACAGAATATTCATGACTGAAATATTCACACTTAATGAAAGTATGTGCAAGTAACAGCAATTAGTTAAAAGATCATTCTGTCCTAGATAAGTAGGTTAGACAGTGAGGTTCTCCTACAATCACCACCACCGCCACCGCCACCGCCACCGCCACCGCCACTAATGTATTAAAATCACCAGGAACACTGAAATCCTAAGTTTTGTTAAACTGTCCATTGAGAGCCTTTACTTTACTTTTTTAAGGACTTTACAGCCTGACTCTCTCATGCTATCTCCTTCCCTTATTTCCCCATTCCTTTTGCTACATCAAATGCTTGCATATTCTGTATCAAGAGAGATTTCTCAGAATACATGCAGCATGAATAACCAAAATAACTATTTAAAATTCTCCCAAGATAATCAGATCCCTAGAGGAAAGGTTTATATTATTTCCATAAAGTGTTTCCACTTATTTTAAATAAAATCTATGTAAGTAGGAAACACAAGTTTTAAAATACAACTATTAATAATTTTCAATCTATTCATCATCTTAATTTCCTCTCCAACTGTTGTGCTATTCGTGCACATGATAAATGATTTGAGACTCCAAAGAGCTCACTGTATTTACAACAGAAAAATGTTACAAAGACACATGCATCAAACAAGAAGCCATACAGTTAAGAGCATGTTACATTCCTATTCCACAAGGGGTTAATGACAATCCAAAATACTGTTTTATATATGAGTAAGATGAAGCAAGCATGAAAAACATTAACAAGCTGTTGGACTGTGAGATTTGAACACAGTTTTGGAGTGCCTACAAGCTCAGTTTCTTTCAGCTTAATTTATTTTCAAAGTTGGTTGTATATCATTACCAAACACTATTGGTGGCAGGGGTAGGGGTGGGACTGAAAGGATAAAGTGAAGTGATAACAATAAGAGGTAGTTATCTGCAGGATGTTTAGCAGCACTAGCAATAAAGTGAGATGCCAGTTCTACATTCTAGATTCTACTTTGAATCATTTCCAATTCAATGGAGGGAAAAAGTAGTGTATGCAAATCTTGCCAATTTTTCAAAAATACAGTCATTTTAATAAAAGTAACCTACAGACACAGAGTAGACTAGTGCTCCTACTCCTATTTCTTATAGGAACTGGTCAAATTAGAACCCAATTTAGGATACTTAACTTAGCCATACACAATGCTAAAGAACTGTATTGATTAACCAAGAATTATCACAGTGGCTTTAATACCTAAGACTTACAGAAAGCATATCCTGCTTCTGCCTAACCAAGAGGTATCTGGGGTAATCTTTGCAGATCTAGTAATAAGACAGGTCACTATTTCCCCAGGAAAGGTAGTGGAAACAATAGCAGTTAACAAGAGATTAACAAGATTCAGCGCTTAGATAAACCTTGCCAAGTGTAATGATTATTTTTCAGTTGAGTTGCCCCTTGAATAAAAATAAAGCACAGCCTAGCCTAGCTTATGTGTGTCTATATATGTATATATTTCCTTCTCCATTATAACGCAAATACACACAATTTTTACTATGCAATTAATTGGATCAGAGTTTGAGCCCTGAATAAATTCTAATGTCACTTATAAGAATTTCTTCCTGTCACTTACACCATTTCTTTTCCAGGCATTCTCAAAGAAACACGCTAGTCAAATCCAATTCTCAGAAAGTTGATACGGGGTCTCTATATGACTTGGCACAAAACATTAGGAAACTGGCATCTTATAAGCCTCAAAGACAAGTTAGCAGCATCAAAGACATGCAACTGACTTTGCCATTCCTACTGGAGATCCTAACACAAACAGCACCAGACATGAGGAGAGGAGAAGTTCATGCAGTGCTCACAGAGAATCAGAGAGGGTACCACTACCTGGAGGGTCTGGACTTGCTGGCCTGAGGCGGATGCCACCTGGGCCTCAGTCTGCAACTGCACAGCAGTGACACCACCCTGCTGCTGAGAACAGGAACAGGAAGAGCTTGAAATATGTCAGGAAGGAAATGTGTAGTTCAAGACATGAGATCACCTTACCTCGGAGGAGAGGGAGGGAAGCCTGAAGGACTTTCAAAATGTACAGACTCCCTATGCTGAAGCTGTTTTGTTGAAGGTAGTAGCATTAAAGATATTAGCCCTTTGTCTCCAGCGTGGACCTCAAAATGTGACTCAAAAACTCAAAACAGTTGTCATCATTAACACAAAGATTTGTAATGCAATCTTTCCCTCCAGAAACAGGAATCTGATACTTCTACTTACACAATTATTTAATGCTCTTTTTATCTCCTCAAATGAGTTCACAAGAAAAAATGATTAGGTTTTAATAGCCCTGAAACTACCATAAAAAAATTCTGGGCTTAAATGCAATCACTAAGAAAGGAGAAGTAATCACTGTGAACCGAAATCATCTTCATGACGTCAATGCTCTTACGTCCCAAAACTAAGATTCTTTTTTTTTTTTTAACTTTATTTATTTACTTATTTCGAGATGGGGTCTTGCTGTTTTGCCCAGGCTGGTCTTGAATTCCTGAGCTTAAGCCAACCTTCCTGTCTCAGCCTCCAGAGTAGCTGGGATTACAGGCATGCAGCACCATGCCCAGCTTCAAAACTAAGATTATTTCTACCCAACTGGACTGCTTTAAGAGCCATTTCAATGATTCAACCTTATTTTTACATCCACTAATGGCAAATTCTGAAAGAATAAAAACCCACCCTCCAGAGTACTGGTCTGAATGGAGGGCCCTTTGTGGAATCCCTTTCTCTAAAAAGGCAGTTAAAGGAACCTGCCAGAGCCACAGCAGCTGTATGGAAGGGAAAGCTATCAAGGGAGTTTGTCTTTTAATTAAGAGTAGCTCCTTCCTTTGATCATTAGATGGGAACAACTCATCATCAATACTTCCTTTGCTTTCCCTACTACCTTTCTATATTAGCTAAATTCCATTTTGAAAACAATGGAATATTGTTTTCAATATTTGGAAAACAAATATTTCCAAAATATCAATCTTGGCCTAAGGTCAAATAGAAGCATAATAAATTTCTTCTAGGGGTGGGAAAAAAGTGAAATTTTACTATAATAAACCCAAGCATAAAGCATCAAAAAATTTAACCTGTGTATAAATTCAAGAAAGCAATCTATTAATTAGGAATAAACCAGCAGCAGGGAATTCCTTTCTAATATGTGCTTATCCATAAGAATGACTGTCTAAGTATTATCCTAATGTTAAACCAGAGCTTTTCTGAATAAAAAATGTGGCAGACCAAATAAAAGAACAGAAGATTTCTTGGAAGCTATGTTGGTTTGTCTGTTGTGGCCAAAGCCTTACTAAATCACAAGTTAGCTCAAACAAGAAGAGAAAAAGACCAAATAGAATCCAGAAAAATTTAAAAGTCCAAATTTCCATCTGAAAACCAGACTAGATGTTTTTACTTATAATGAGATAAAAGAGGCAATTTACTATAACCAGGCACCCATGAAGAGTAGATTCTAAGTGGTCATGGGCTAGACATGGCATTTCAGCACAAGCCATCAGACCCAATATTTCACAAGATCTGGTACCTTTCAAATAATTCCCCAGGGAAATAGACCAACCAATTGAGTGGTGCTGTTATCAGTTTCATTGCTGTGATGTTTAAAGCAGTTTTACTTCCATACCTGCTGCTGAATCTGTCCTGCCTGGACAACAATCTGCTCTGTTGAACTATTGCTGTTTGCTGTATACTGCTCCATGGTCCCTCCAAGTGAGATTCCTGTCCGCTCTGGAGATCCTAGAAGGCTGTGAGGTACACTCCTATTAGAAAGGTGGGGAAAGAAACTAAAGTGAGACTGTCAATAAAGGTCTTACCAGACAATTAACCTGGATAATTTATCACTGTACTTTATTTGCAAGAAAACAGGATAAGAGAATAGGAAATGCTTATATTCAGTATCATTTTTAACTAGGATTATATGGCACAATCATAACATAATGCTATTTTCATGTTTCTAAAATGCTTTCAGTCATTTCTTATTGACAACCTTACCTTTCAATACTGTCAGAGCAATACCTGCACCTTAGAGATACTCATTAAGCTGCAACATCACTTTGATACAAGGCCTACGTAACACTGATTTTCAGGTTTGCACATATACTTTAGAGAATAAAGCTTCTTTAAAGTTGTAACACATAACTGCTTCCCACCAAACAAGTTACTCAGGTCCGCTACATATGGCAGCCAAAATTTACCCTTCTCACAAAGAGTTGAAGATCCGCTTTCAAAAATAAGGATACAATTAGATAAACTGAATGATATCTGAGAACCTTATTAAAGACTTCATTAAACAATTAAAATGATATAAATTAGCAATGGGTAATTCATCTTGGAAATATGGGAGGGAGGACAGATATATAAACAAAAATGTAGATAGGTCTTTCTGATTATTTTTCAGTAGGCCCTCATAAATTCCAACATCTGAATAATAAAATGATGCAGCCTAACTAAGCTGCTCATTATAGTGGCAAAGTAGAGTACCACTCTCCATAAGTCCACACATGCTGGTGGAATTCATCATTTGCAAGGTGTCTCAAGACAGTCTGAAAGAAGAAATCAAAATATGTGCAAGTATATGTCCAACTATTTAGAAAGAAGTGTATTGATACCTAAAATTTACTTTGAAATACATCAAAAAATGGATGAATGGGTGGAGAAATATCTGGTAAGGCAATTATAGTAAGATGTTAATAATAGGCCCTAACTGGCAGGTATACCAGGTGTTTATTTTCAAATTTCTTTGATTTCCCTGCACACTTGAAAATTCTTATTTTCAAAATAAGAATTTTGGGAAATTCTTATTTCCCAAATGAATGTTGGAATGTTGGGGAAAATATAACAAAATTTAATCAAAATAAAAATCAATCAACCCCATTACTCATAATCAAAATGGATACAATATAAGAATCTATGAGCCATAAATAACAGGCTATGTCATCACAGCAAGAGGACTTGCGGCCATATGGTTCTCCAAAGCACTGCCCTTGATCTAAGGGAATGCTCACTAGGTAAATTTCTAGCTATAATTTGGATTTACATATAGATTGGCCAACAGAGAGCAAATATAATCAGCAACATGAACAACTGGTTTTCTGATTTTTACACCAGTCTCTTTGGAATTGACTGACTAAGTCTGCTCCTCAGAGATTCTGGGTATAGAATAGAAAATCAGGTTTTCAGCCAGACTGTGAATCTGTTAGGGACACTAACAGCCTTCCCTAAATTCTATCTTGTCTCTAATACACAATACATTTATGTCTGTAAACTAATGAAATTAAGGTTATGATGTAAAAGAATATATACGATTCCATTTATATAAAATCTCCAAAAGACATCAGTAATCTAGAGACAGAAAATAGATCAGTGGTTCCTTGGGAGTGGAGAATACAGGGAGACAGGAAAGAGGGAGCTTGACTGGCATGGAGCCTTAGGAATATTGTAGGATGATGAAAATGTTTTATATCTTCATTGTGGTAGTGGTTGCACAGGTGTACAAATTTGTCAAAACTCATCAAAATGCACACTTAAAATTATTATACTTTGTATCTAAACTATGTCTCAATACATTTATTTTAAAAATAAGGATCATGAAAGGAATGTCTTTTAAGTTTCAACGCCTCCCCAACTCCAAATTTCCTTCTTATATGAGATTTTTTCTTTGACTGATATCCAGAAGTTTACATCTTTACAAGACTAAAACATAACTTGAAGCACATGATAATGACTAATAGATGTAACATATTTTCTTCTTAACTAGTTTATCCTGGTAATACAAATGAACCAATTTAGCAATATTTAAATCTATACTTTGAAGAGTATAAAGAGTTGAAGAGCAGCTTCAAATCTGGCAGCAATTCTCTCTCACATTAATGACAGTGATTTAATCTGTATCATGATATTGATAACTATTAACGGTTAATGCTATAAGCAACTGGCTTCAGTAAAGTTGTATGTTCCTACTACTGTGAGATTCAGTTAGCAAGACTGCAATACAATTCGATAGTCTTTCCCAAAGTGCCTCTTTGCCCAAGATTATGACAAACTTAAGTTAGCCAGATTTAGTCTGTCTAGCTCTTGCTCTTAACACAAAGTTTTGAATGGTTTTTCCTCAAAGAGAGAGAAGTAAGAGTGTTTATTCTGGCTAGCATGAAAATTCTCTTCCTAGTGCATTCTCTTCTCAGTGTAATTCTCTTTGCTCCACTATTCCAAGGTGCAAAAGCTGAAATTTAAACAACCACTCACTAGGAACCCATTCTATGTGGACCTATACACACTCCAAAGCTAAAACCTTCAGAAACTCAACTAGTGTAAACATATGAAAAGTCCTAGAATAACCACAGCTGATAATCACTACCAGGCAAAGCCTAGAACAGTAGCTTTTTAACTTTTTTGATCACAACCCTTAGTAAGAAACACATTTCATTATCACAACTCAGTGCACACATAATGCATAAAACATAACTGAAATGAGTTTCAAGTATTTACCCTTATACAACACAAGATGCACTTTGATATTTTCTATTCTTTTTTTTTTTTCTTTTAAGAGAGAGGGTCTCCCTATGTCACCCAGGCTGGTCTCAAACTCCTCAGCTCAAAGAATTCTCCCCACTTGGCCTCCCAAAGTGCTGGGATTACAGGCGTGAGCCATCATCATGCCTGGCAGATATTTTCTATTCTATTATTTTAAAATTCCCAGCATTGGCTCACTCAATTTCTTTCACAACTCAACAAGTGGGTCCTGATACATGTTGGATGAAAGACTAGACTACAACAAAGGGCTGTCCAGCTTCCTCATCATTCTACAGATTTCTGGATTGGAGCTTTCTAATGCACTTCTCTCCACTAACTATATACCATGTGCCAGACACTGTTCTGAAGGTTTTAAAAATAAAAAGAAATATCTGACGAAAAGTCTAACTTCAAAGAGTCTTTAAGTTTAGTAATGGAGTAAAAACCTATACTGGAATCCTAAGAGATAAAGTGATATGGGAATTTGGAGGACAGAGATTTGTTCCAGCTGGGGATAAATCAACAAGGCTTAAAAGAAAAGGTACTATTTGAACTTTTTTTTTCTTTGCTATCAGAGGCCTGCAGGATGAACTGGTCTTAAGTGTGAGAAAGATTTAGCTATGTGCTGATGTGGAGGAAGGTGAAGTACTACAAATCAAGAGAGCATAAAAACAAGAACAGAAACAGTTCAGCATGTGAGTAGCAGACTAAACGGGAAGAAAAGCTTGGGGCCACACTACTGTCTCTCGAAATGTCAAAGAAATTCTTCTGCAGACTGGTGGAAGCTTGAAAGGTACTTAGCAAAAAAGTTACCAGATTAGAATGCCCTTTAGAAAGATGCCAAGCAAAAGTATTTAGTGATTTTGAAGTGACCAGAACATACCTATGTTTAAATACTAAGGTTAAAACATCTATTTCAGGTCAGGACGCAGTAGCTCATGCCTGTAATCCCAAAGTTTTGGGAGACCAAGATGGGAGGATGGCTTGAGCCCAGGAGTTCCAGGTTACAGTGAGCTATGATTGCGCCACTGTATTCCAGCCTGGACGATAGAGGAAAGCCCTGTATCCAAAAGCAAACAAACAAAATTTCCAAAGGCAAATATACATGCTTTTTAGACTATTTAAGCCCTATCATCTCTTCTGCTAATGCGGATAATGTGACAATCAAATGAATTAAGAAAATGATTTAAGCAACAATGAAAAACTCATCCTAAAAAGTGAAAATAAAACCTGTCCCCGAAGTTTCAGTAATGAAAGAGCACTGGAATACGAGTTTTCTGAAACCTACCAGTTGTATAGCATTAAATGTGAATTTAGAAATGGGCACCAGATACTGAAGACCTCTATGTGCCAGGGAATGCACTAGATGATTCACATGAGTAAAAATAATTTTCAGAGTCCTAGGACAAAAGTCTTCTCTTCTTCCCCAAAGAACCCAGCCACTATCACGGGGGAGAACCAATAAAACAAGTCAGAAACTTGTTTTTTCAATCTTATGAAAAAAATGTAGCTCTAGATCCCTTCTACTTGAACCTCCATACAAAATAATAACTGTTTCCAAAATATTCCTTAGCAAGATATACAAGTATTTTACCAACTGGGCCTTTCCCCACTAAACTATCACTACTACTGTCCACTTCCCTATCCCATCTTCCTGCCTCAAAGTGTAATTTGATTCCTCCGCACATGCTTTTTCTCTCTTCAAGCAATGCTCTTCCATCTTTCTTGTGGAAGAATTACCATCATTCTTCAAGGCCAGTCAAAAGTGCGGCGGAGATAAGCCTTTCACAGAGGCTAGCTCACGCATCGATACGTCACAGCACTGAACTTGGCCCCTCTACAGCACTAACCGTTAGGTATTAACTACCTGTTCACCTTTCCATCAGGTAGGCACAGTTCTTATTGACCTCTACGGACTCGCTCCCCAATACATGGATTATACCTGGCATATACTGCTGGATAATTGGTTGCCAACAGCAACCTCTCACCCTAAGGCAAACCCCACAACACTGTTAAAAGCTTCTAAACATCTGCCGAGAAAACGTTAACACAGGATTAGAAAGTGTATCAGAAAAACATAAACCAAGAGATGAGTGGACTGGGTCAAGCCTGACACAAAGTAACATAGAAAGGCGAAAGCAAAAACAAAGGGGGAAAAAAAAACCCGAAACTGTACTACATTTCCAAGGGAGGGAGATTTCACAAAATGAGCAGTGGATAAGACTAGTAATATGAACAGCAAGTTGTGCAGCCTCCGGGAAAAAGAATGCGCAAGGGTATCAATCTTCTAAGAGTGAGGTTCCAGGCACCGAATTGCACTAGTCTTACAGCCCGGACAAGAAAGGGAGACTGCTTGGTTGGGCTCCCAGACGGAGGTGTGCGGTCCTGCCACAGCGAACGGGGCGGAGAAGAGAGGAAATGACGAGCCAAAAGGGGTGGTCACGGCGCCGGGCCGGAGACTCGGGCGGAGCGGACTGGGAGGAGGGGCGCAGCGGAGCACGGGGAGTGGGCGAACTAACGGCCCCCTCTCCCCACTAGGGAGACAGCGGGGGCGGGCCTGTAGGGCTCCGAGGCGAGGGAGGGCCAGCCCCGTTGCCAGCCGCACTCGGGACCCCGCGGCCGGGGCGCGCACCTTCCCAGGCCTCCCTCCCGACCTAGAGGGGCTGCAGATAGACAGACCCGGCTCGAGGGGAGCCGAGGGCCCGGGGGAGGCTTCCTGCCCCAAGGGCCGGAGAATGGAGAGAGCAAGGGCAGGTTTAAGTTTGCGGCCAGAACTACCAGGAGGAAATCGCCGAGGCCCAGGGCGCGCATGTGTCCCCTAGTGTAGGGCCATTCGTGGCCCCGGGCCTGGGGCCTGAGAACCTGGGCCTAAGAATCGGGAAACGGGGACGCATTCCCAACTGATCCTGGCACCCTGCGAGGGTCGGAGCCCCGAGGTGCCTGCTCCCCGGGGCGCCATCCCCGCGCGGGGCGGCCCCTGCAGGCCTCGGCCGGGAGTGCCCCGAGGCGCTCGCCGGCCCCAGGCCGGGGCCGCTGGCCGCCCTGCTGGGCTAAGCTCAGCTCGACTCCCCGGGCTCGACGGGCGCCTGGGCCTCTCCTGAGTGGTCAGCGAGACCCGCCAATCGGGGCGCTGGGGCCGGCTCTGGGCCGCTGGATATTGGCTCCTCACACTCACCGTGCCTCGCTCCCCCGGTTCGCTGCCCGCGCTGATTGGCTCCAGTACCGGACTCCGAAACCCAATCAGAGGCTCCAGCCGCCGCCGCCGCCGCCACTGCCGCTGCCTAGCAAAATGGCGAACCCGAACAAAGGGGAATCGGGCCTCCCTCCAACCGCCTCCGCGCAGGCGCCTCTGAGGCCACGCCCACTAACTCCAGTTCTGGGCTCGCCCCACCCCTTTTGAGGAGCAAGGCGCAGGCGTTCCCTGCAGCCACGCCCGCCTTCCTGATTTGACACCACCGCCAGTGGAAGGAATACGCAGGCGCCTTCGAGACGCGCCAGATCGTTCAACTCAAAACGCTCCTTTGAGCTTAGTACTACGCAGGCGCTAACTAGCCCCTTTGCCAGCTGCCCACCCCTTTCCAAGTGGCCACTAGGACACACCCGTACGGCTAATGCGCAAGCGCCACTTTTCCCGACTCGTGGTGGGCAGTTTCGTTACGCATGCGCGGGCGGCGGCGGGACACCACGGAATTTACTGCCGGAAGTTCGGCGGCCTGCGCCAAAGAGTGTGGGCTCGGCTAGCAAGCTAGAGGGGCTCGTTTCCGCCCCGCTACCGGGCGGGGGCGGCCATCTTAGATGCGTGCCATTAAGGGCTTTGGCGGGATTGGCTCAGCGTTTGGGCTGGTCCGCTGCTCCTCACCTACCAGGGTCGGATCCGGAGCCCTTCCCCGCGGGGCGGGGACCTCCAAACAACCGACTCCTTTCCAGGTGAAGGGTGACTTGGGTACGTCGGGGCTTTGAGCGAGCCTCCCCGCACCCTCCCATAGGACCCCAGGACAGACCCTGCGTCCTCGCTGACCCGCCCTAGGGTAGGAGACAGAGAATGGGAGGCTTCTCTAGACTCTTTCCTTCTACGCACCCCCCAAAAAAGTGGGGGGGGGTGAACGTTCTATGAGAGGCGGCCTTTCCCCACACCTGGGGCTCAGCACGCCAGTACCTTGTACACTCTGTGGTTGCGGCTTAACGGGACTGTGGCCAAGTCTCTTCTGTTTTTTTTCTAAGCTCAACCCACTGGGGAACTACTTTTGCGTCCTGCGCAGAAAAGGGGAGCGTCCTAAATCCGCCTGGCTCGGGAGTGGCCCTGGAGAAAGGAGGAGGCGTGTCTTGGGGCTGGGCTTTGCTTCCGCTGACGGAGCGGGGCGCTCCAGGAAAGCGCGAAATGAGAGCGGGTCGCTAAGCATTCTTCCTCTTTTTTGCCCCAGAAGAGTTTTGTATTACGTACCAGGGACCGAAAAAAACTCACATTCATCTATAAACGTTGGGGGGAAAAGCCTATTAAGCGGGTGTAAAGGGCAATCAGAATATTATATACTAAGGCTGCCTAAGCATTTTTACTTCCTTTTCCCTTCTCATAGCTGAAGAAACACTTAAATTCTGGAAATAGCGACTCAGTATCATGGCCAGCAGCCTTAATGAAGATCCAGAAGGAAGCAGAGTGGGTAACAACTATTAACTTATTGGTGAACTGAAATTCGTAATCATGGAGGTCAAAAGCATACACACTTTTTAATTAATGATTGAATTATCTTTTTTTCTCGCTAGCTGATTTACTTAAGAAAGGCTCAAAATTCTAGGCAGGGATCATTCATTATTTTCCTTTTGCACATGCTGTAATTGATTTGGCTTTAAATCAGATTGCAGGAAGGGGTGCCGGGAGAGGTAGTCGTGGGGTTCACAAAATAAAACTTTGTCTTTTCCTTTGCACATTTTTTAGATCACTTATGTGAAAGGAGACCTTTTTGCATGCCCTAAAACAGACTCTTTAGCCCACTGTATCAGTGAGGATTGTCGCATGGGCGCTGGGATAGCTGTCCTCTTCAAGAAGAAATTTGGAGGGGTGCAAGAACTTTTAAATCAACGTGAGTTTGGGAAAGCACTTACCTGGTTTGCCCTGGCTAGAGCACCTTTTAATCTGTTACACTTTAATAAACAAAATATGCAGATAAAGAGGGGATTCCTAAGAACCAAATGTTTTTAGATTTTCCTCCCCAAGAATGGCCTCTAGTTTGGACCTTTATCATTATCAAACCTGAACTCCTGTGAATGTTTTTAATCTCTTCCTCTTGTATCATAAAACTTTCTTGACGATATTACTGCACTTCTCTGAAACTTGAAATAACTCTGAGATGCTTAGGCTATAGGTTGGCATTCAAGATCCCCTCCTTACCAATATTCTGCTTTTTCTTCAAAGAGGAATTTAGAAACCTCTTCTTCCTTATAGACCCCTCCCATCACTTTCTACGGGTGACTTTAAACCAGAAATGTGCACTAGAATCCTATGTAAAGCTTCTGAAACAGTTTCTCAGACCACATTCCAGGCTTAACAGACCCATTGTCCACAGTATTTATTAGCCTTAGACAAAAGCAATTCTTACTGCTTTGTATTATAGTTATTTGTAATGATGATACCTTCTCTGGATTGAAAACTCCGTAATAATTCCTTTTTTCTATGTCTATATTTCTCTTAATGCCTTATACAGCTCTTTGCATGTAAAAAGATAATTATTGAGTAAATACACATTTGGCAAGTAAAAAACTATACATTATAAAACAATTTCAAGGCAATAGACAAAGTTTGTGGACAAATGAGGTTGTATTTCAAAGTAGTGGGATCAAAGGTGGGTTGTGAGGAAACATGATTGTAAGAAAGCTGTAAGTTAAGGAATATAGTATTTGGGAATGCTGATAAAAAGCAGAGTGTTTATGGGAGACAATAGATCTTCTGTATTCCCTTCTTCAGTGTTGAAAATTATTTCTAGTTTTGAAGTAAACTCAGATCTGTAAAGATTTTAAAATCTTAGAGATCAGTGTTTGGTTTTCTTTTTCATTTCTACTATTAAATAACTTTTTCTTAGAAAAGAAATCTGGAGAAGTGGCTGTTCTGAAGAGAGATGGGCGATATATATATTACTTGGTAAGATGGGCCAATTCCTTTTTTTTTTCAGGGTCAATACTTAATACATTTTAAGGATTTGTGAACAGATGGGCTGTACTACATTTGTGTTGATCATGTTGGTCCATTCTAGTCAACTAAGGGTGTCAAAAAGCTTCTATCTTATGACAACTCCAGTCCAGTGATGGTGGCTCCTTGGAGCACTGGGTTAGAAAGAAATGTGAGACTGCATCCCAGCTCTGTGGGAAAGTCCTGTGCCATTTACCATAGGTCTGTTCTAAGACTTGCAAAAGTTAGGAATGCCTGCCATACTATATTTACTAGGCAGAGTGAGATAAAAACAATAATGTCTCAAGAGACAGATTTCCCAAAGGAGCTTTTCTCTTATTCCATGTCAACTAGCACACTGCTAGCAAGCGGGTGAATAAAAACAAAATAAAATAAGTACAGTCCCAAATAATACCTAGCTCCTCTCCTAACTACTGCCTGAATGTAGGGTTCTTCAGCAGTCCAGGATGGCATTTGGTTCCTGAAAGGGGGTGACTTCCTTAGTGGTGGCAGTGGGTAACTTACAGCTAACCCACTACAAGCCTGATCTGGATGGCAAACTGAGTGGGGAGATGTCCTAGCCCCTTTGAATTCTGTGCTTAAAGCTTATGTGGCTTCCAGTGTTTTAACTGTGGGACCCTACCAGTTTTTTCTGTTGTTTTATATAGAGAGACAAAAAGCAAGCAAGCACAGATTCTAAATAAATAGAGGCTTTTAGCAGGGAATTTGCAGGTGGTATGCGTTCTTCCCTGTTACAGATACGCAGCTTATCTCTTGGATGTGGCACAGAGACTTCACTTACCTTGCTTAAAAGTATTGACAATAGGCACCACTAGCTAATCTCATGGGTTTCCTAGGAAAAGGAAAGATTACTACGTGGCAGAGTCTGGGTTTCTCCGTCTTTATTTAGTGGATTTTCTTGAGGCTCTCCCATAAAAATGTGCTTTCTCTTTTACTTATCGGAATGTTGGGGGAATGTGATGACTTTTCTTTGGCTATCATTTTGGGATGATGAAAGTTTGAATTCTTTGTGTTCAGATTACAAAGAAAAGGGCTTCACACAAGCCAACTTATGAAAACTTACAGAAGAGTTTAGAGGCAATGAAGTCTCATTGTCTGAAGAATGGAGTCACCGACCTCTCCATGCCCAGGCAAGGAAATCCATGGCCCTAAATGGAGATTTAATTGATTGGTGGGGTTTACTGTCTTACCCAAAGACAAAGCTTAACCCAAAATATAGATTTAAAGGTGGACAAAAGTCAAAATTTTGTAAAACCACCAGTGAACCAGTTGTCTGGTCTTAGGCCAAGGCATAGCCATTTTCTAGCTTGAGTTGAATGAATCAGGACAATTACCTTGAAATACACATCTGCCTCAGCCTACTTAGCCGAGAGCGACTGTTGTTATTCAGCCACATTTGTTGAATTCTCAGCACCCTCTTCTTGAAGCTTGGCCTTTATTGCTGAAGCAATATGAGCTAAAGAATCAAGACTGAGCATTGGTGGTTTCCCTCTTGGACCACTTCCCATCTCCCAAACCTATTACTTTGTGTCAAGAAAGTTGTAAATTATCATTCCCTTTTATACTGCGTGCTGCTTTTGGTCAGTGTGGGTAACAGCCAGAGGATCTGTCCCTGATGTAACTTCTTAGACCTTAGCTATTGGGAACTTAAGGGAATGACATTGAGGGTTCAGTAGTCCCTTTACTTTCTTTTCAGGCAATGGGCCTCACCTCTTTTCTTCCTGTCACCCTGGTAGATTTGAGTCAATGCTGAGCATACATGCAATTTTGTCTCAAGCCCCACATTACTTTGAATGTGGCCTCAATGTCCCTTTACACGGGTCTTTGATATAGTTATGATGTATGTGTCAGAAACTGTTTTTTTATCACAATTCCTTACGGACTTAATTATCACATTCTGACATGAAATTAGCAATTTTAAGTCTCTTTTCCCTAGGGGGTTGAGGATCACTAGAGTAACACCTTGGGAGGTGCCAGGTAGTAGAGTTTTATGATTAAGTTTATTCTCACCAGGGTGTTGCAAAGACCTTACTCCTGGATTGCAACCATTTCACCATTTCCCAGCATTCCATCTTGACTTTCTTTTTTGCGGCTCCTGTACCTCATTCCTCTTCTCCTTGTTTTCGTTAACATTCTGTTACCATAAGTGCATTTTAAAAATACCAACCTTTCCCCATCCATCCACAGCCAATTTTAGTCAGCAGTCATAGAGGGATAATGAGTCTCCCATGTCATGACAGTTATACGTTTCTAAATGTACCATGAAATAGTTGGAAAGTGGTATTTTGTTAGGCAAACACAAGTGATAGTTTTTGGATGTCAGAGCTGTCTAGGAATGGTCTTAGGTGACTCACAACAAGAATTGACTTCCAAACTCCTACCATGGTTGCCTATAAGGGTGTCAGACTAGGTTATTTATTTTTATGCTTTGAGTGGATATAACTTGAAAGAGAGAAGGAGCAGTTTCCTAGACACTTTCATTACCATCAATGGAGATATTTTGTCTTTTTCAGGATTGGATGTGGTCTTGATCGTCTGCAATGGGAAAATGTATCTGCGATGATCGAGGAGGTATTTGAGGCAACAGACATCAAAATTACTGTGTACACACTCTGAACCAGTGAACGTTTTGGATGTTTCCGTGTTCTCCTGTGTCATCTCTACTGAGCCATAGGACTGGGCAAACCTACCTTAAAATAGGCAGAGGAAAGTTTCATGAGAAGTAGTGTGTTTAACAAGACAGACTTTGGTTGCTGTATTAAAGTATTTGGACTACGACTGTGGAGGAGGGGTTGGTTAGGATATGTTGCTGTGTTTTTTTGAAGAAAAGTGAGGAGTAGGTGGCTTGATAATAGGCAGGGAAACCAGATTGTTGGGACTATGACCTTCTTCTCCAGTATGCTACCTTAATTGTTTGGCTGGCCGCTAGGTGGCAGCATTGATTCTACTTCTCTGCTTTTAAGAGAAATTTCAGGAAGGATGATCAGTTAGTTTGGCATTTTTTGTCGTTTGTGCACCTAACTTGGTGTTATCCTTATGTCATCAGATTCCTCCCAGGGGAGAGTTTTTGTTTTAATTACAAAGTTAAATTCTACATTGTTAAGAAATTTGTGGTGATAAAAATGGAAAAATAAATACTTGGGGGGGTTTAGTGAGGTTCTGTGCTTATGTGTGTTTGTTCTGGACGTGGGTAATGGAAGATTCACCTACAACTTAATTTCAAACAGTCATACAAAGGGTCCAAGTGGGAGGAGAAACAAAGTGAGAAATAAGAGAGAAAACTGGACAAGTCAAAAGGCAGGTTTTTAGCATCTCCTCATGGTGAACTTTTCCCTCTTTTGTCCACTGCGTGGTTTCTGTGATTGAACCTGTCTGAATTTAATCATGAAAACAAGTGAAATAATATATGTTAAATGCCTGGCAGAGTTCTTAACACACAGTAGTGACCCAATGAATCAGTGATTCTCAAAAATCCTTATGAACCTTCTTTAAAAAAATAAAGGCCACTTTCTCTCAAAAAATTCTCACATCTGTCATCCCAGCACTTTGAGAGGCTGAGACTGGAAAATGACTTGAGCCCAGGAGTTTGAGACCAACCTGGGTAACATAGTGAGACCCTGTCTCTACAAAAAAAAAAATTAAAAATTAACTGGGCGTGGTGTTGCACACCTGTAGTTCCAGCTACTCTAGAGGTTGAGGCGGGAGGATGGCTTGAGCCCCGGAGATTGAAGTTGCATTGAGCTGTGATTGTGCCACTGCATTCCAGTGTGGGCAACAGAGCAAGACCCTATCTGAAAAAAAAAAAAAAAAAAAAATGTGGTGGAATGGGATGGCCACTTTGGTGTTTTTAACCTCCATAGAGGATTTGAATGTACAGCCAACTGGGGTCTAAATATTAGTCCTCGTTTCTTCCGAAGCTGCAAGGACCAGTCCTCTGTTGTGGTTATGGTAGGAAAATAAAGTTCATGGATTTAGCCAATGGTTCAGTATCAGAGCTATTTGGGAAACTAGACGTTTTCTTTTTTCCCCTTACTGTGGTGTTGAGAGTTAAAACACCAGACTTGCTGTCGATTTTCTCCCTAGAGTGACTTTGAGTCTGTCATAGGACTTGCTGCTTTCCCAAGTATAAAAGAACAACTGTATTTTAGAAGGGGCTGGTTAAAACACCAGGAAAGTACTGATTAAATATGATCTTTGTACCTTAGACTGTGTTCTTATCACAAATCAGCCTGATAAGAGACAACAGTTTCAAAAAAGTATTGCACTTTTGTATTTCTAGGTGGAACAGACAAATTCTTCATGTTGTTGGGGTAGGGGCAGTGGAGGGTCAAGTTCATTATCAAACTTTTAGATTGAGGCTTTTCTTGAAGTACTGCTTTTGTCCACATAAAATTGAAGGGAAAAAGGAAGGAGAGATTGTCTAAATACAAAAATTTGAAAATGAGAGTGGGGGATAAGAACTACAGTATTTTGCTTAACTCTGCAATTACAGATGTTCCTCAACTTATGTTAGGGCTATGTCTGGGTAACCACATCTTAAGTTGAGTTCAGTTGAAGAGTATACTGAATGTGTATGGCTTTTGCACTGTTGTAAAGTCAAAGAATTGCAAGACAAACCATTGTAAATTGAGTACCATCTGTAAACCTTAACACAAGTCAAAACATGGATTTTCTAGGCTTCCTTTACTTTTTTAAAGAGGTTAGGGTTATTATTTTTTTTTTCCGTGGCGTTTGAGCCTTGATTCTTTAAACAGAACCTAGTCTCATCCAGGACTGGCTGTCAGTGGAATTCTGGGACTCAGCAGGAATGTGATAAAGCACTTCGCCATTTACCGATAGTAGTCTTGGGTCAAATTCCGACGACTTATCACACTTGAAGCCTGGGGAAAGGAGGCATGTCCTGGTAATCAGGGTGAACACATTATTCCTGGAAACCTAGTTAGAGTTTGGCAAACACCCAGAAATTCACCTGTGAATTTTTGCTTCCACATAGGACTCAAACAAACCTTTAAAAAAAAGAGAGACTTGACATCATCCTGCCATTACCATCAAACATCATGTATTGAATACTTTTAAATGAGTGTATATCTGAACATTAAATTACTACTTTTCACCCACTCCTCTCTAATAAAGAAGCTAGTTGCTTTTTAACTGGCATTTGGGATGTGGCTACCATAGATTTCTCATGCTTTTTGTTCCACCGTCTGCCAGATTACTTGCCTTCAGAGAAGGGAAAGGCTTTCATTTGATTGTCATAAGAAGTCTGTATGGGAGGGTTATTCTACATTGTCTAGGCAAGTCCTGGTTTAACCACGGCTTGGTTCATAGCCTGGGGTGTCCCCGTGTCTGGGACTGGCTCACTGGTCTGTGGCAACTTCCAAATGTTCGAGTTTCTTAAAAATCTGGCCACGGGAAAAACACACCACTTCTTTTATTAATGTTGCTGTTTTTCTTTTTTTTAAAAATACCCAACTTAACATAAACTGCATATTTCAGAAATCTAAACCTTGGGTCTGAGGCTCTTGGTGTTAAGCAGCCCCCTTGGTTGAGCAATTAGGACCTTCAGTCCCATAGTTGACTGGAACCCATGGATGGTTGCATTTCTCTCCTTGTAGGTCACTTTCGTCCTTCCCAAGAGCAGCATTAGAGAGAGAGGCACAGCCTAAATGAATTACAGCATGAGAAGTATATTTCAAGTCCTCTAAGGGCCTTGTCCAGTATGATTGGTTGGTGTCAAATGTTGTCCAGCTCCAAATGATATTAGGAAGACAGGCATGTCCCAGATGGCTATACATGTCACTGCTGTCTCTTGGTGGCAACAGGAAGACCTTGGTAAAACAAACAAACAAAACGTGTTACTGAGAGCCCTGCTGACCCCCAACAATGACTCGTTTCTTTTTGAACTAAGGCTTCAGTGTGCTCTTCCCAACAAGTCCCTTAATTTCTCCTCCAGAGTTTCCTTTGGTTTCTGATTTACCCAGGATTGACTAAATCAGAAGCCAGTCTTTCATTCATGTTTTAATGTAGTTTACACAGAAAAAGCCCCAGAAGAGATCTGCTTTAACTCTGGTCTTTTGACTAAATGTAGGATTAAATACTATTTTGTCATTTTTTTAAAAAAACAAAAGATGAAATAAGAAATGTGTAAAATAAGACACTTTATTTAACAAATGCTCATTTCTCAAGATTATTTTAAGTAAGCAGGGTTTTGGGGCTTTTAGATTACAACTGTATCTCATGCCAGTTTTTTTTTTTTTTTTTTTTTTAACTTGGTATATCTTAACCTTTCCCTTCAGAAACATGAGCAATTCAAATAGAAGACAGGGAAGCATGTTAATGGGTCCAGATAATATAGTTATATTTGATGAAAGGCGGGTTATAATTGAAGATGTCTAGTAATATTTCATTTAAAACGAATCTGACTTAGATACTTACTTTTTCCTCAGTGATTTATTTCTTTTACTTCTGTTTAGTTTAGTATAAGATACAACCCTCAATCCAAAATGTAAACATATTTTAAATCTTCTTTGAAATGCTTGATTTTAATGAAAAAAAAAAATCACTGAAAAAACATTTTAAAAAGCCCTAAGGACTTGCTAGTTAGGCAGCTGGGTCCTTGACTCTGAAAGATGTTTGAAAGGAAAGTATACTGGGATTACATTTTAAGCTGCCAGTTAAGTCTGTAGAATCTATGTTGGGTTTATAATTACAGTGCTAGTACATACACTAAGAACATCTTCAAGGAATTCTAAAAGTTAAATTTTATATTTTCAGAGGGCACCCTCAGAAATCTGTTTTGACTACTGTTCACCACTACCAAGTGTCTTATTTTATGTGAGCAGAGCACCACACAGTATACCCTACCATAGGCTCACTTGACTTCACTGACTGAGTCCTGCTTTTTTAAAGAAATGGCTGAAAGTTGTATCTTCATGGGTTGGCAAATGCTCAGCTTGAGAATGATCAGGTGCCCATGCGCATGTCTGATAGAAAACACCTGTCAACATCAAGGCCTGGAACACTGATATTTCCTAAACGTGTCTATGAAGTGACATCTTCTCTTAAGGGTGTTAGGAGTGAGAAAGACCAAAAGTAAATTATCTTCATGGAAGCATGTTGTTTTCATGTTTTAGTAATATGTGAGTTGCAGAATTAAAGTTGGGTAAGAGTGTCGTGAGGACCCCTCCTCTATTACTGGAAGATTTGATCAGTAACTGGGACCTTGCAAAGGGGGCTTAGTCATAGCATTTCTGTAGGCACAAACTCCATCAGACTAAATGCAAAAAAGGATAGTAAAGGATCGTTTAGCCCTCTTTCCTGAGGGTAATTGGCTTGTTTCTGTTAGAGTTTAATTTATCCTCAGCAAGGGGCCAAATTGGCCTTAATTGTGTCCTAATTATTTGCTTAAATAGATAATCTTTCTCCTATCACCTCTTGATATCTGTGAGAGGTTACTTCTGAGCGCTGCCTAATTTACAAACATCTTTTTTAACTCTTTAAATATTCCTGCATGGACTAGCTTGTTACTATATTATCCCCATTCCTGCATTCGACATCCTTCATGAATTCTGCTGAGGTCTTCTCAACATAAGGAAAATGTTCTCGTATTATATTTTCACTCAGCAATTATTGGTCTCCTTCAAAGTGTAGCCATTTGTTTGAAATCATGAAAGCAGGTCTGGCTAAAAAAAAAGTTAAATACCAGTCCATTTGGGGAATTTCAAAATTACCATAAGTGAAAAAATTGCCCCTGAAGGACTAAAAAACATTCATTAGAGAAAAATGGACTGGTAAGATTGCCAGTGGATATGGGAGGGGGACATCTAGAAGGTGTCTAGAGTTAGCAATCTCTGACATGTACACGGGGGCATACTCAGAGGATTTCAGTATCTTCTCTGCTGTGGTTCAGTAGCAGGTCCTTGCACCATCTCAGTCTTAACCAAAGAAGGTCATCTTGTCTCATAAAAGTTTTAGGATTCCTGTCAACCTTGAGTATTCTAAGTTAGGGGAAAGTTACTTTGATAGAAAGTGTGGGAGGGAAAAGTTTAGAGAGGGATTCAGAGTAAGGAGACATGATGTTCTAAACTATTTTTACAACCAGTCAAAAGCAGAGAAATGAAACCCTTCCAAAGGAAAATCAGATGTATCACTCATTCTACCTGACCTCACACCTTCTACTGGAGTTAACATTATAAAGTGATGGTGCCATGGCACCAGGAAAACTCACGTGAGGCCGAGCCCAGTTGCCCTACTTCAGGATGTCTGCCAGCTTCTCCTCGTAGTATAGGAAGTTCTCCTGAACGTCCTCCCAGGGCTGAAAGGCCTTGGATTCACCCTCTTCTTGCTCCACAAAATTCTGCCAGACGTATTCGAAGTCCTGGGGCTTCATGATGCGCAGTTTACAGCCAGCCTCCTTCAGCTTCTTCAGAGCAGCCTGGATCTCCGGCTCCTCCCACATGAAGAGTCGCCCCACCAGAATGAGCAGACGCAGGTTCTTGGTCTTGCTAAGGGTTTTGGTAATGCGGTCAGCGCACGCTGCACAGGGGCTGGAGGACACATACCAGGTGACATTGTATCGCACGGCTGGGTCGAAGGCTGGCAGGATGGTGTTGAAGAAAGCTTCCTCTGCATGGGCAGCCGCATGTTCATCCTCTAGGTATCCCCGAGATGCCTGCACTTGGCCCCCCTTGCCCTGTGCTTCAACCACATAGCAGAGGAAGGTCTTGTTCCTCCCGGAACTGTACTCCACATTCCGGAACTGGAATTTAAAGAAGTTGGCAGGCAGCCGTTCTCTGTAGGTCAAGGAGACAAAAGGACAGGAAAGAATGATAAGTTCTTGTTTCTAGAACCAGCCTAGAGTAGGTAGCTCTTCCAGATCAGTATTTCAGATATGCATTCACTCTTACTAGAAATAGGTCTTGCCTGTGGTAACATAAGTGACCAAAAAAAAAAAAAAATTAAAAAATCCAAAAGGGTTTTTCTGAAGGAGAGGAGAATTTGGATTGAGGTGTGCATTCTGGTCATGCTACTAGGAAGGGTCTCCAAACATTGTCTCCACCATCTCTCTTCCAGCACAACACACCCCTACATTTCTAAATCATTGAATCTTTAACCTGCCTATACCTTAGAATCACCTAGAAGACTAAGAATGTTAATGCCTGGGCCTCATGCCAAACCAATTAAACCAGAACATGTAGAGAGTTGGTCTAAGCATCAGTATTTTTAAAAAGCTCTTTGGATGATTTCAATAAGTGGCCAGGTAAGTAGCAAGCATATAAAATTTCTCAAGACAGAACAAGACAAAGATTTTGCAGAACATTTTATGCTTTCTTTTCTCTTCCTTGTAACTCCTGTAAATTGCATCTTGGCGTGAAATGGCCTAAAAGTTGCAATACCATGCTCTCCTAGTGACTACTTCTCAAGTCTGTGTTAACTTTCAGGTAAAGGGATTGTCACATGGTAAGTGTCCAAGAAATTTTGTCTGTGAGGCCAGACTACTCAAGGGTATCTTGGGATAATTAAGCCTGTATTTAGTATTGAGTCACTTCAAAATCTTAAAGGACTTGGTGTCTGCCCTCCAGATGCTTATAATTTAGCAGCTAGATTGCAGCTGGACAGAGAAGATGTGAATGAAACAGCTGAGAACATTACAAGACTGCTAAAATTGAACAGGTACAGTAGGGGAAGTATTATGAAGGTTCTCGAAAGTATGGCCTTGATTCAGGAGGCAGTAGAGAATTGTTACAAGTTCTTGAGAAGAAAAACAATACAAGTGATGTCCATGCAAGATTACTGTGGTGGCAATAGGCATATGGTGTGAAGCTGAGGAAAAGCCTCAAATTGAACAAGTCCAGTAGGTGTCTTAGGACACTAGACTTGGTGATGAATTGTGTGGGTGCCTTTGAGGAGGAGATGGATGGTTAGGAAATGAAAACAGCAGGATTTTTTTTTCCCAGAACATTCTACCATCAGATTTAAGTAGCATGATAGGTCTAAGTATCATATTTAACTATAGCGGGAAAAGGCCAGGAATTTTGAAAATTTTGGTAATAACAAGGAGAAGAAAAAAGTTGAAGATTGTTTTTACTTTTATGTGTATGTGTGTGTTTTTCTAAAATAGGCAAGATTTGTGCAAGTTTGAAGGCCAAAGAAAATGAAGTTTTAATAGGAGAGATGAAAAATGTCAGGAGAGGAGGAGATGAGTACCAGCTAGAAAGACTCAATGTTTTCCTTTTTAAAAATGTAATCTCTCTGGGTACCCCAAGAGATAGCTATGGCACCATTGATTCTACTATTGCCTATCTCCACCTCTTCTCTTTACGCAAAGAATTCACCAGACTCCTTGGGCTGCAGGGGAATCCCTGGTATCCCAGGGCCTTGGCTGCCTAGGGATAAGCAGCAGATGCCAAAGATAAGAGTAAACTTGACTTATTTCCCTGCAGGATTCCCTCACCCCCGCCCATCACCAAAATGTGTCCACCACCCAAGTTTCCATGTCCCTTGCTGTCAGGTTTGTTTTCCACTGTGGAGATGGATGTGTTTGAGGACCCAGCCCCAGGATTCCTTCAGGTACTATACTTAGCTCTCTAAGCCCCTCTGTGCCTAGTTGGAGGTGTTTATTGTTTAGTTAACATTTTAGGAGAATGGATCGCCTGATGTTTCCCTGGTCCTCTTCTCAAACCCTCTTAGGCATTCACTTATAGTGAGTGCTCCCTAAAGGTACTCACCCTACCAGACCACTCCTGAACTTTACCAGTTGCCAAATGGTCCCTTCAGTTCCTGGATTGTCTTTTTGCTTTTGAGAAGCACAGAGCTTACCTTTCCTGCCCAAACTTGCTCTTCAAGCCCTTTTGCCCCCCTCCCCAAGTCTAATCCAGGGCCACCTATATGATGGATTGTCAGGTGGAACCCTTGCAAGTATTCATGGCTACTCAAATAGCTTGGAGGCTTAAACAGTAGTTGCCGTGTGGTCCCTCTTTTCCTTCTGGAGCTCCCAAAAGCACAGCTCCAACTTTGCTCAGTATAGTTCAGCTGAAAGTATGAATTTAGGCCAGTGTGAATTTGGCCCAGCATGCAATTGCAAATTGGCTTGGATGGTTGTGAGGTGACTGTTTCTTTCTGCCCTTCTTAAGCTCTGACATTTTCCCTTTCTCCTCTTCCCTAGGCGAGAGAAGAAGACCCAGAGAAACTTGAAACCTCAGGGAGAGGAAGAAAGGTCATCTCTATAAATACCTGTTTCCGACCCCTCTGGTGAGCAGCCCTAGAATCTACTCTGTCCCTCAGCAGAGCCTTCTGGACTAGATGCCTCAGGAAAAGAAGTGCTTTCAAGGAGCAAAGGAAAGGCAGGGAAGGTTTGGTTCCTAGTCATTCCCTTGGGCTTGCTCAGAGACTAAACTTGCTTGATTTCTGAATGGGTTTCTTGGTCTTCTAGAAGGAGCAAAAAAGTCAGATGAGATTCTTTAGGCCTCTCACATACTGAAATAGCTAGGTCCTGGGGGAAAACCAGGAGAACAGAGGTAGTAGAGGTCTGGAATTTCTCCAGGGAGCTAGACAACATGGCCATCTCGGGCAATTTTGTAGACTCACAGAATAAATTAACATTATGCTCACTAGTGGAAGGAAGTAAATAATGACACCTGACTCGTTAAATAATCACCAGCAGGTTTTTTAAAGTAGCATGATAGGTCTAAGTATCATACTTAACTATAGTCGTTTACATTTAACCCAGAAAATATTTTACCTGTAAAGGTGTGTGTGTGTGTGCGCGCATGTGTGTGTGTATGGTGGTGGTGGTGGTGGTGGTGGTCAGGAGAGAGATGCTGGTAGTAGATTTCTTTCCCTGATCCAGTCACTTCCTCATGCATAGAAATCTACAGCCTGATTTCTATTCCCTCTCCCCAGCCTCTAATAGCACCTTGTTAAGCACCATTTCCTCATACTTTCTGCAAACAAGGCCAGTCACACTTCATCTACTTAGAGCCAGGCTACTGGGCATTTCAATTCACTTGGGAGGAAACAGAGTCCAAATATCTAGAAAAAAAAAAATGGGAAGATAATCTGCTTGATGGAGGGAGAAGGAATGTGAGTAAATGTAATACATTTTTCTCAGGTTCACGTTCAAAACATTTGAATTTTCTAAGCATGAATCTATACTGTGAAAAGAAGCAACCCAGAGGGCAGTTGAAGCTGGGCTGAGATTAAACATTTGCTCCAGAATAATCCATGAGTGGAAAAATCTACTCACAGGTTATTATGTGTTGACTTGTTTCAGCTTTCCCTCACTAGACCTACTGGTGACTGGCGTGAAAGAGGGAGGATTGCTGGTTTCACTGGCCTTCTGCTTTCTCAGAGCACTTTTCCTAGCAGATACCAAGGAGTAGGCATAATCAGAAAGAGTAGTAAGAGCAGGAGCAGAGCGTTCTAGCAGCCTGACTCCCTAGAACTGAGAAGGGAACTCCGGATTGTGGGACTGGATGGGATTTTGCCCAAGGGAAGCCCTGGACTTGTCTGTTTTCCCCGGGAGGCATGGTCTTTACACCTGAGCTTTGACCTGCCCCCAACCCACTGTGGAAGGCAGGTTGGCCAGGGTCAGTGGGTTGCCTTCTCTTCTTGATGACACACCACCCAGCGTGCTCCAGAGGCCAGGGTGAGGGTAAAGGGCTGTGTCTGGTGTTAACTGATGTCGAAGTCCCCTCACTCCTTATCTCGCCCTTCTCCTCTGGACACTGCCTCTCTGTGTTCCTTACATGGCCAGAGTAAACTACTGGTAGCTAA
Source organism: Piliocolobus tephrosceles (assembly GCF_002776525.5). Taxonomy (NCBI): domain Eukaryota; kingdom Metazoa; phylum Chordata; class Mammalia; order Primates; family Cercopithecidae; genus Piliocolobus; species Piliocolobus tephrosceles. Next base: position 127,714,361 of record NC_045438.1, read on the forward strand.
AGAAGTGGTTGGAAGAAGAATCACTCTGTGTGCCATTTATCTTTGTTCCATAATAATCCCTTGGATAGGAGGTTCTGCTTTCTGTAGAAACATACACAACATAACTAGAGACAAAGCCAAGCTCACATCAAGGGTGTTGCCAGGCAGAGTCACAGTCTCTTCTCACTGGGTTGGAAAGCTGGGGAGCAACCAGCTCTGGTGCCCCAGAGCTCCACTAAAACGTGCTGTGTCCAAAAGCAGGCATGAGCCAGGGGAATTCTTACCTAAGCCTCGTGCTGCTGGATCTTCATACACCCTGAGCTGCTGTCCTCAAGAAACCCTCCCCCAGTTCACTCCCTATCTTGTCTGACAGCCTAAAAACCGCACAAGAGGTTCTTATTCATTAGGTCATTCATTTATTCAACAAATACGTATTGAGTACCTATCAGGAGCTTGGTGCTAAGGATAAAGCAGTGAAAAAGACAAAGTGCCATCCTCATAGAGGTTGAATACTAACGGGGGAAACAGGCAGTAAATGATCAACTCCTATTCAGTAAATATAAAAAGAATCCTCTCTGGTTTTTTGGATGCAGTGTGATGATTTGGAGTCAGACAGTCCTGGGGTTCACATCCTACTCCATCTACAAGCTTTGGCCATATGACTTAATCCCTCTGAGGTTTAGTTTCCTCACCTGAAAGAGTGAATAATCCAACTTCTAAGGTTTTGGACAACAGTAGACACTCAAAGCTAGTCTGGGCACAGTGGCTCATGCCTGTAGTCCTAGCACTTTGGGAGGCTGAGGCATGAGGATTGCTTGAAGCCAGGAGTTTGAGACCAGCCTGGGCAACACAGTGAGAACCCATCTCTATAAAAAAATACAAAAGTTAGCTGGATGTGGTAGCATTCACCTGTAGTCTTAGCTACTCAGGAGGCTGAGGCAGGAGGATCACCTGAGCCCGGGAGGTTGAAACGACAGTGAGCTGTGATTGCACCACTGCACTCCATCCTGGCCAACAGAGCAAGAAGCAATACCCCATCTCCAGAAAACAAAAAGGAAATTGATGTATGATACATATGATGCCTTCTCCAGGCCTCAAATTGTATCCTTTGGAGCTCCATCTTAAGCATTACCAAACTTGATCTATTTTCCACTGCTCTTCTCACTTTCAGAGGTTTCTGGTTTTCAGTGGTGTGCTGGTAAGTGTAACGCTCAGCTCTCTGATAGGAGGAAGAATCCCTGATTTCTAAAGTTTGCTGATTTCCATAAGGTAAGTACTCCCATTATGGAGATTTCAAGCTCCCGAGGTGATATCACTGGATGCAGAGTTGGGAAGAGACTTGTGAACCAACAGGAGCTGGCTTCAGCACGCTATGGCAGTCTTAGGCCCTTTTCCAGAACATTCTACCATGTTATTTTGTTAATGTGCTCAGTTCCACTTTCTATCCTGAATGCCCTATTCAACCATGAACTGGACATCTCTCCTTCCTGCCAGCTACCCCCTCCTCATGTCGGACTGTTTCCTGAAAAGCCACCTGCTCTTCTGCTAGTTTGTGGCCCAAATAAATATAAGGAGCACTCAAGATCTTCCCTATTGGAGACCAGGCTAGAAAAGGAGCTGCTTTGGTGACCCCCTTGACTCCAAGAGGGAGTCCTGGAGTGAATGCATCTCAAGAGGGAAGGAGAGGAAAACTGTTCCCTCACCCTGTCCCTGTACAGACCCAGCTGCACCTCTGGGCTATTTTAAGCCATCTGTTTACCCAGAGGAGCCCAGGAGACAGCTCTCCACAGCTGTTACTTGTGGCCAGGAAACACTCAGGGCTCTACCTCCCACCTGAACTGCTCACAGAATGCTCAGAACGCTGCCCCTTCTGTGCCTCTTTTTCTGAGCCTTGGGTCCTAAGAAGCCTCTGATCCTCTCTACTTCCCAGATGGAGATAATGTGGAGCTCTGGGAAACCTGGAACCCAGAATGAATAAGAGACCAGTAGAAAGGATACTTTGCTGGGAGTCAGAAGATGTGCCCAGTTCTGTGGTTTCGGACATATCATTCAGTCTCCCTGAGTGTCAGTTTCCCCCTCTGTAAAGTGACAATAATACATCTCCTTCTCCTACCTTGTGCTGAGTGTTGAATGGTCTCATGTTCATGAAACTATGTTGTGATTATAAAGCCCTGGACAAATAGAAGTTATATCAGTGGACTTAACCCTTCAGGATCCATTGCTCTGGGACCCCCAAAGCATGTTTAGCTCAACAAACAGTCTAATTCTGTTCTTGACCCACCTTGCCTCTGTGTTGGAATGTCACACAGAGTGTAGTGTGCACACGCGTGTGTGTATGACTAAGGATAGTGTGTACCAGCATGCTTGAGTGTTAGAAAAAGGCTCTCCTTCCATAAGAAAGCCACTGGAATTGAGGACTGTCCTGGCCAGGCTGCCCTAGGCTTTCCCTGTGTCTATATTAATCTGTGCCCAGCTGCTCCCTTAATCCTAGGATGAGGGTGAGATTAGTTGGGTGGGCATGGGCAAATGGAAGTTCAGGGGCTACTCTTGCCTCAGGAAATAGGATGCATTTTCCCTTAGGTTCTCTTGGAAATCAGAAAACATCTGAGCTGGAAGGGACCTTACTAGTATAGGTTCTTCATGTTATAAGTGCTAAAACTGTGGCTGACTGGAAAATCACTTGCCAAGCTTGAAATATCAAGTCCAAATTGCCATTCAGGGCCTCCTTTCCCCCTTGAAAGCATCATGCCTCCTTTCTTCCTGAAACTTCTCTTAGTCTCGCACCCACTCTGCCTGTGGGCATTCCTGGAGACCCCATGAAGGAAACGTTTGGTTCAGGGAGGAAATGTGGCCTCACAGATTCCCTTTATTCTTTGCTCAGGATTTAGCAGGGTCTTCCACTGCAGGAATAGAAAGGGAAAAGGAAGAAGCCTACTTAGTTTTCTTCCTGGAGATGGCATAATCTGGATAAGACAGAGGTACCCTGCACACAGCCCCCTCCTCGCAGCCTGTAGAACCTTTTCTTTGGGTCCCAGTTCCTCTAGGCAATGCCTGAGCATGTTGGAACAGCTCCTGTGTCCATAAGCTCCTGGGCTGCGTTATCTGCATGTAATTTCCCTGTTTCTCTATGGGATAGCCCCTGAGGAGACTCAGAATAGATTTAATAAGAAAAAAGCTGCTTCTGAGTCTTGGGAAAGGATGGATATCTTTCCTGTCTTGGGAGCTTCTACTCCAGGAAGAAGCTCTAAAGAAAGGGCTAGAGGCCTATGGCTAGAGGAGAGACCCACTCAGGAACAGAGAAGTTGAGGGGAAGGGGTGCTTTGACCGGAGCCACATATAGATGTGCCAGTCTCATCTTCTGTCCTCACCAAACTCCCTGGGACTAAGCCTCTACCCAGAGAGGCAGGTGGCTGTCCCAATACCAGGAGGCCTGAGGGGTGGTTTTATTCTCTGGACTCTTGCCTCCGAGGAGCTCCTCCTACCTCTCCCTGATTAGAGAGCCCAAGGTGTCACCCTAAGAAGCCATGAGAATTTGCTGCTGGGTCCCCTACCACCCCTGCCGTGCCCACTGGTGCACTCTCACTGCTACAGGATTGTAGCTGGCCCTGACGCCTAATAAAATACCATCCTGAATTTCCACAGCCTACCCCAAGCCTGTACTCTTCTAGGGAGCAGAACCCGGGCCCACATCTGAGGCTTACCCTGTGACAATCTCAAAGGGCGGCAGCTCAATCAGCTCTTTCAGCTTCTCAGGGTCGTCCAGGTTCTCCAGATCCTCCCCATTCTGGGAGGCAGCCTCAGCGGCTGCAGCAGCCTCTTCCTTCTGGGCCATGGAGGGTCTGTGGCTCAGGAATCACTGAGAGAAAGGAGAGGCAGGCAGATCTGGGCCAGGCTCTGGCGGCAGAGTCCCAAGCAGCTGTCAGCAGCTAAATCTGGCTGGGGATGACGGGAAAAGGACCCAGCAGGCCCAACTTCGTGCTCTTCCCACTTAGCCACAGGCTTTATAGCCAAGGCCTCCTGCCCCTCCCCCAGGCTCTCTCCCTCTATCTTTTTTTAATTGAGTGACGGCGGGTGCTGGGGTGGGGGAATGGAAAATCTGGCCATTAGTATCCCCTATTTATCAGTAGGCAAAGACAGGAACCTGGCAGGTGGGTATGGCTTGGCCTGCTCTCCTCTCCCTCTCCCTTTCAGCTCACCTCATATTCTCCCCTTTGTTTCCCACCCAACTTCCCTGGCTCCACTGGGGGAGAGTTTGGAAGGGGCCCCAGGGCAGGCATCTTGAGATTTAGGAGGGTGGCCTTCTGAAATATAAGCAGGAGGAGATGTGTGTTGAAAGGGGATGACTGCAAAAAGACCCAGGCCATTTCCTCTGGGGGAACATGGGTTTAGGAAAGGAGGGGCCTGGGAAGAGGTGGGATCAAAACTGACAATTTGGGGAGAAAGTGTGTGAGTTGTGACTCAAAAGCGGCGGGTGCTGATTTGCCTATTACGAAGCCATAATGTAATGTCAAATCGATCAGGAGCCTCCCTGAGTAACAACAGCTGCCATTTACTTAGCTCAGAGATTTTGAAATAGGCCAGGCAGTGGGTTTAGGGGTTTAAATGAAATCAGATGTATGCTTGCCACAGCCGTGGGAGGCGATGTGTATTATGCCACGTTACAGGTAAACTGAGACTCACAGAAGTGTGCAGAGCCAGGATTAAAACGCAGGCCTTTGTACTTCAGGCCAAATATTCAACCTCCATGCTATGTGGCCTCACAGTCAGTCTTTTATTCATCTTAACAAATATTTATTGAGCATTTACTCTATGCCAGGTGCTGTTTCAGGTACTGGGAATATGGCAAAAGAACAAAGCAAATGAAAATCCCTGCTGTGAGGATTTGTGGAGCTTGAGGGACTGGACAACAAATAAGTAAAATACATCATCTATTTGGTGCTGATAAGTGCCAAGGAGAAAAGACAGGAAATGGAAACAGGAAGTGCTAAGAGGTGGGGTTACATCCTTATAGGATGGCCAGGGTGAAGGACTTTGAAAAGGAGACAATTGAAGAAGGTGTGAAGGAGGCAAGGGAACTAATCATTTGGATATATAAGAGGAAAGCGTTCCAAGGAGGGAACAACGTGAGCAAAGGCTCTGAGAAGGGAGCCTTCCTGAGGTGTTTGAGGAACTAGTGAGGACATCTGGATGACTGGAGAGTTCTAAGAGATCAAACCAAAGAGATAACAAGGGTAAAAGGGACTGGGGCCTTATGGGCTGTCATAAGTACCTTGCTTTTTCTCTGAGTGAGGTGGGAAGCCTTTGTCTCTGAACAGATGAAACAGATGGTCTGAGCACTTGGGAAGAGCAGAGGCAGGGGCCCAATGAGAAACCTACTGAGGCCAGAGAGAGATGATGGGGTCTCCTAGAAAAGACCCTGAGCTGGAACAGCAGCAGAGGATGGCTAGATGATTTTTGCAGCTCTCATGATGGCTACTTAGCAGGGGCAAAAGTCTTTGTGTTTAGAGCAGTGCAAACCCTCTAGGCCATTCTCAGGGAAGCAGAAGGAAGGGGTCGGGGTCACTTGTAGGTTGAAAATGAGGAACCTAAGAACACTGGGGAATGGATCTGAAAACAGCTCCAAATGGGTTTGGCTGGTGGAGATGAGAGGATAGGGCACCCTTTAGAGGGTCTGACTAGAGAAGAGGAGTCAAGATGGCTTGGAAGATTTGGGCTCCCTCCTCCAGAGAGTGAGCAGCAGAGTGCTCTGTTAGTGTGATGCCCAGCATTTTGTTTGCCAGGGATGCTCATGGTTTCTTCCTGTTGTCCAGACATAATTACTAATAGCACCCCTTTACTCCCAAAGGTGTCCCGCTGTGAACAATAAATTATATGGTCCCCTACCTTTTGGATTTACTACTAAAAGCATTTTTTTTTTTTTTTTTTTTTTGAGATGGAGTCTCACTTTGTTGCCAGACTGGAGTGCAGTGGCACGATCTTGGCTCACTGCAACCTCCGCCTCCTGGGTTCAAGCAATTCTCCTGCCTCAGCCTCCCAAGTAGCTGGGACTACTGGTGCGTGCCACCACGCCCGGCTAATTTTTGTGATTTTAGTAGAAACAGGGTTTCACCTGTGTTTCACCGTGTTGGCCGGGATGGTCTCCATCTCCTGACCTCGTGATCTGCCTGACTCGGCTTCCCAAAGTGCTGGGCGGCATGAGCCACCGTGCCTGGCCACTGAAAGCATTTTTATCCACATCTTATTTTTTCAAACATTTTTCCAGGGGAATAAAGCACAGAGTAGAGGTAATGGTTCCTGTGTCCACAATAAAAAGACAGTGGCAGCTGATAAACTGCAAAGAATGTTGTTATGACACAAACATACCACGTTTAAATGCGAAGAGTTTACTTCATTTTCTTGTTCAGTCAACATTTATCAGACGTTCCTATGTTCCAGGTGCTCTGGTAAATACCAAGAGTACAGAGATGAATAAGGTGCTGCCTCACCAGGGGCTCCCAGCTTTTATCATATTTGGGGCATTAATCAAGCACTCAAGCATGCATTATCTCATTTAGTCCTTACACATGGGTGTGAATTATGGACCTCATTTTGCAAGTTAGGGACTTGTGGCTGAGAAAGGTGAAGTGATTTGTATAAGATCACACGGGCTTTGAATTCAGGTCTTTGGAGCCCAAGTTCAGCCTATTCCCAGGGCTGCGCACAGCTACCTTTGATAAAACATCTCTGAAGCATTATAAATGTGCATCTGTCGACCACTTCCCAGGCCCAGCTTCGGTGATATGCCTGGATCAACGGAAGAAAAGTAAAATGTCTTGGGGAGGAAAGCAAGGAGGATGGATCCTTTCAGTTCACTGTTCTCCTGCTAGAAAGACTTCCTCCCTGAGGACAGGGCCTTCTATTTTGGCTGTCATGTATAACCCTGGATTAGGAGGCAAAAAATATTCTATGTTCATATCCCCATCTTAGCCCCTGATTCACTGTGTGATCTTGGACAAATCACTTGACATCTCTGAGCCTCTGTTTTCCCATCTGTGACACAGGCTGTGCTATTGATTTCTATTTCCAAATGGTCAAAAAGCAGAAAATAGGGCGCAGAGTGGGCTTGTGAAGACCACGGGTGAATGGTGTGGCGAGAATGTCCTGCCTCTCCCAACAGCTCAGAGTGAATGGTGCACAGGTGGTCTCAGCCTGGTCCTTTCTTAAGAGTTGACCCCTTTCTTCTATCTTACTTATAGACAATTTTCCCTTTGACCTTTGGGAGAGGGCCCTGGGTCTGCCCCCAGACTGATGACTGACAGCTTCCTTTTTCACTGCTGCTTTGAGCCTTCCTCGTCTCCCAACCTGCCATCCCTGGAGGCCCTCTGATCTGCTCTGGCTATTTATGGCACCTCCTGGGGGCCTGAATTCCTGGCTGGTCTCTGGCTCTCCTTTCCAAGTCATACCAGTTTACCTTGCTCACCCCAGAGTGCAACAACTAATCTGGGGGATCAGATGCCAGGAGCTTGACTCCTCTCCCTACAGCTGCCTCTATACTCTTTAGGACTGGCACACCCCATCCCCAGTGTTAACCCTTTTGGGTAAGGTTCTATCGATAGTCCCCCTCCTGCACAGGAGGATACTGGGCAGTAAGGTATTTCATTCAAGGTCACACGTGGAGTCAGTGGGGTGCTGGGATTTGAACCCAAATCTGTCAGCTCCCAAGTTCCATGCTTCTCCTACTGTGTCATATTCCCTGGAATTTAGTAACAAGGAGAGCTGACATCCTGAGATTGCCCTAAAATATTATGTAGGTTAACTCATTTATTCCTCACAAGGATGTTTGGGGTAGGTACTATTATTATCCTAATTTTTCTGGTGAGGAAATTGAGACCAGAGAGGTTAAGTGACTTGCCCAAGGTGATGCAGCTAGAGAGGGCAGAGCCATGTGCTTCCAGAGTCATGTTTTACCTCCTTCACCATTCAGTCTCAACTGCTGCCAGCACCCCTGAGGCCCAGCTCTGGGAGAAGGGAAGGACAGAGACCAGTGGGAGTTGAAGAGGCTGAGAAGGAGTTCTTGCAGGAAGAACAGACTCTAGGAAGTAACTGGTACATGAAGGTGTGTGTGTGTGTGTGTGTATATATATCTGTCTTTTGGGGGTGCAGGTTAAGAGACACCAGACAGCTAGTATCTGGGGATGGAAACCAAAATTGGAATCCTCCCATCCTGTCTCTGCCGGTCCTTGCCCCCTTCTTGTTGGGATGGCAGTGGCTGGAAGGAGCTGGGTTAGGCCTGGCATACACTGTAACATGCCTCTCCCTGTCCCATTTCCCACGGTCATTTCAGAAAACACTCAGAGATTCTAGGAGGTGGTTGAGAAGGAGAGGACAGGGTCAGGCACGGTTGTTCCTTGGATCTTGGCCGGACGTGGAGCTGCCCTCATTGGGAAGGGAGCAGAGAGGCCAGGAGGGGGGCTGGTGGAAAATAGAAGCCTCACCAGAGGAAGGTTTAAATTCTCACTCCCTGAAAGAGGATACCTCAGGGGTGCATTGATGGAGTTGGTGCTTTATGTGCAGGGACAGCTGGGACCCTAACAGTGCGTTGCCCCAGAGACCCAGCCCAGGCGTGCCTGCCCCTCCGGTCACTACTGAGACAAGGTACACAAACAACAGACCTTGGGCACCAGACATTCCTCTGGAGGGCAGGAGGCTGCTTCCTCTAGCAACTGCTCTATTGATGTAAACACGAAGTGTCCAGGGCTTTGAGCAGTCTTGGCCAGTGAAGAGGGGAGGGGGCCAAGGGTCTTCCAGAGTCTGAGGCTGGGATTGGAGAAGGCGCCAGAATCACAGGGCAGGGCAGAGTTTGCAGTCTTCTGTACAGGACACAATCCTTGCCTTGCCATGTGGGACATGCCACCCTGGGTAAAATGGTAACTCCCGGGACTTTAGTCCTGGTCACCATGGTTTCCATTCCAGTAACTACTCCTGGCACCGCCCGGCTACTACGGCTGGCACTTTCAGTCTTTGAAGAAAGTGATCTGATAAGGATCATGTACATTAAGGTGACTAATAGTATTCCTCTTTGAAGGGGTGTTTGCAAGGCCAAAGAACCTACTGGGAGGAGGTGACAAACTACAGTCAACTTTTGAGAGGAGAATTTCAGCCCTTAAGATGAGAAATGTGTTGGAGTAGGTGCAAGTGGAAGAGCTAGGGGGGTTTTTTGGTGCTTCTCTTAGCGGATAATCCCTATGTGGGCCGTGGGACCTTGGAAAGGGACAAATGAGGCCCTGATGAATATGACCGAGGCCCTGGTATGACCAGGGATGGCTTCCCCTGGCTTCCATATCAGAAGAAGAGCCTAAATGTATGGAGTGTCCTCGACTTTGTAGGGGTGGGGGGAGAAGGAGTCTGGGAGGTGGGTAAATGTTTTGGTGGGCTCTACCTGAGGATAGAAGAGGAAGGTCGATATCTGAGGAAGTTCTTAGCAAAGTTGGGCTTTGGACTGAGTACCTTGTGAGCTGCTGATGAGAATCAGTGGTAAAATCCTTAAAAGGATTGTGTGCTTGTTTTCTGGAACTACAAGAAAGGGAACCTCTGGGAAGACTCTGAAACTGGGCTTGGGGTGCAGGGGAACCCCAAGAGATAGAGCAGATGGTGGCCATTCACAAAAGAAAAGAGACTTTGGAGCCCTGGCCCAGGACTGACAACATTCAGGGGCCTCCAGGCTTCTCCTACGCAGCAGCTCTACCTGCCTGTAGGTAGGAGGGGCCAGAGATGTGCAGAATAAATACATCCTGCCCTCTGCCCCGTTCCTAGCCCAGCTGACCAACCTTTGTCCACTGGGCATACATCTACCAATCTGCCATCCTCACCTAGCCCCTCTATGTCTCCATTCTGCAGAAATTGGCAAAGTGAGGAAGAGTGAAGGAAGAGTGAAGGTTTAGAGGAGGAAAGGATGGACTAGGATACAGTAGAATGAGATATGACACCTCCTGGATCTGCTGTTTTACCTAGTGCCTCTGCAGCCACTGGACGGGAGATCTGCAGAGCCTAATGATCTTGTCTCTCTCCGACTCACCAAATCAGAGGCAAATGGAAAAATACTGCCTCAGAACAAAAATGTGCACACAATCTGAATGGTGGAATCCTGGGATACACTTGCAAAGAGAAGAGGCAGCTCCAAGTCTATTTAGGCACAGCTCTTAAGTAACAAGAGAGGAGGGCCAAAGGCAGGTGTCCGCTAGGCTGGGCTCTGAACTGGGAAGTGGGTAAGGGGAAAGACAAGAGTCCCAGGAAGGTTGGGAGACTGTGGGATTAGAGGCTCCCTTCACCCAGGAACCAAGGAACTGGGGCAGAGGGGGATTTTAAGGACAACTTTGAAGTCAGAGGATAGGAGTTTGGAGTTGGGATTCTGCCCTTTCATGCTGAGTTTCTGCACATGGCCAAAAATCTCTTTAGCTTGGCTCATGGTGTATCAGGCAGTCATGCCAGCCCAGGGCTGGGGACACTGCCCAAATTAAGCTTTCTTCTAGGGCTAAGTCCAAAGCTAGAGGCATGGGTTAGTGGCTCCAGCTTGCCTTGGGGAGGTCAAAGTAATACCATAGGCATCGTACATCTTCATGGAGGTTCTGCCTAACTTCTAGAATTAGCTGGTAATGAATAAAATTGGTAGCAAATATTACAATGCATATATTATTATGAGATGATAATAATGGTAATGGAAGATAAAGTCTGGAGTACCCACTTGCCAAGATCACACAATGGTAGTAGAGCTGGGGTAAGAACCCATGTATTGTGGGTTCCTAGCCTATCCTCTGTCAATCAGTATTTATAGCTAAAAGTTGCACCAGGTTACCAGTTAATAGATAACAGAGTCAGTATCCAACCCCAGGTTGTTCTGACTTCATGGCCAGAACTGTAAATCACCATACCCTATTGCTCTCACTCCCCAAGATGATCTGATTTCATGGGTCTGGAGTCCCAACAAGTGTCTCAAGGAGGTCTCTCTGGGGCACATTTTGAGAAGCAGTGCCCTGCAGCAACGGGTCTCAGTTTGGTTGCACATTAGAACCAGGAGTTTCCAAAATGATTAAAGCCTTTCCATTCTTTTTTCAGTTGTGCCAGAGTAGGGGTGGGGGTAGGGGTGGCGGCAGGGTGCTGGTCAGCATTTGTTTTTGAAGTATGACAATGTGTTCATCTGTTCATTAAATTAATCAACAAATAAAAACATACAAGCACCTACTCTGTGCTCTGCCCTGCCCTGGGGCTGGAGATACAAAGGTGGGTGGGACACTGTGTCCTCCTGGGGTGCCCGTAACCTGACCCACTGGGCTGAGCATGTCCTTGGTGGAGGAGGGGAGGCTGCAGACACCCTCTCTTGGGTGAGCTCTGGAAAGAGCCACTCCCCTTCTCAAATTATGCTGCCCTGCTGGCTTCTCACCTGAGAGCACACAGTTTGTTTCAGCTCTAAAACTCAGCTCACGAAACCTCAGATTGTCAAGGCTAAACGGGCCCTGATAAATGATCTGTGCCCAAAGCACTCAAACTAGCTAGCAGCTGACAGAAGTGCTCAGGAGGTTTTAAATCTAAAGATGCCAAGAGCCCACCCACAACGTTCTCATTTATGGGTCTTGGGTGGGGTCTGAGGAATATGCATTTTTTAAAAAGCTCCATACAGCTGTGGTTCTCAGCCTTGGCTGCACCTGAGGAGGTCTCGGGAAGTTTTAAAAATGTTGATGCTCAGGCCTCCTCCCTGGAGAGGCTGATGAGGATTTTTAAACACTGCTGGTGATCCCATCATGCAGCAGGTGGAGACCCCCTACTGCAAGGTGTCTGGGTCTTCCAGCTGACTTTGTTAAAGATTTGAGGAGGCATACTCAGGGGCAGTCACTCCTTGCCATCATCAGGGCTTTGAAACAAGGACAGAAGAAAATCAGAGAAGGGAGGAGACAAAAATTAAAAAGCCACTAAGAAGGTTTAGAAAAGGCCGGGCGCGGTGGCTCAAGCCTGTAATCCCAGCACTTTGGGAGGCCGAGAAGGG
>NC_045438.1:127731355-127780817 GCF_002776525.5 Piliocolobus tephrosceles
CGACAGAGCGAGACTCTGTCTCAAAAAAAAAAAAAAAAAAAAGAAGGTTTAGAAAAAAAGCAAGATAGAAGGCTGAATAAGAAGCTCCTATGAATTCACCTATCAGCACTCTGATGCTTAATCTCTTTTTTTTCAATGTTCTTTGCCTTATTCTAATAGTGATTAATTGATGTAAAATAAGAAAAGCATAGGAATGTATGAAAGCAAAAAAGAGGGTCTATAATCTTATTTATCAGAGATGCATCACATATATATCATACAACCATAGTATATGTTATAACGAGATACTGCATCATAAATCTGATATATAAATTAATGTGTAATATATACTATATAACCTTAACATGTATAATTAGTACCCCCACTTTTTTTTGAGATGGAATCTCACTCTGTCGCCCGGGCTGGAGTACATTGGCATGATCTCAGCTCACTGCAACCTCTGCTTCCCCAGGTTCAAGTGAATCTCCTGCCTCAGCCTCCCAAGTAGCTGGGACTACAGGTGCTCACCACTGCGCCCAGCTAATTTTTGTGTTTTTAGAGACAGGGTTTCACCATGTTGGCCAGGCTGGTCTTGAACTCCTGACCTCGTGATCCACCCGCCTTGGCCTCCCAAAGTGCTGGGATTACAGGCATGAGCCACAGCGCCTGGCCCCCTAGAACCCTTTTTATAAAGTGTATTTTTCTGTTTCGGCTTTTTTGTCACTTTTTAAAAGCCTTTTGTTTTTCAGGCAATTAAACATCTGAGTGCTAAATCTTTATGCCAGGTGGGGAGGCATGTGAGTGGAGGCGAGCTGGTGTGCCCACCCCTCCCCCATGGGCCTTCACACATTCATTCACGCACACACACTCACACACAGGTCCAGAAGCTTGTATCTCACTCTGGCGCCCTAGGCATCATATTATGCATTCAAATACACACTTCACATCATACCTTCAGAGTTACTAATAGGATTTTATTATTTAAGTGTAAAATCAGTTTCCCCCCTCTTTCCCATTTCTCTGATTTCTAAGGAAAAACGGCACCAGGGAACCCAGGAGGGTGGTCCCATTGGGGTGACCACAGCCCTGCTTGCAGACTCTTCCTCCCTACCCTGGCCGTCCCTCCTCTCCCGTGCCCGAGGGCCTCAGTCGCTCTTCTCCGTGGGTTGAGGCTGGTGCACTGGACAAAGGCTGTCCCTCCACAGGTGGTAGGTGAGGGCTGAAGTCACGGTGAGCCAGGCTAGGTAGGGCAGCAGTAACAGGGCAGCCAGTTTGTTGATTGGATGCCAGATCAGTGCTGTGCTCACCACCAGCCCATACAGCAGCAGCAGGTGCAGCAGGGCCTGGGCACAGGGGCCGGGGCTCAGCTGGCTGCCCAAGAACCAGCACCTCCACCTTTCTGCAGTACCCAGCCCAGCCACAAGCTAAGTCCCTGGGGCTCTGTGCACACCATGGAAGTGCAGAGAAGTCTGCCCATCCATTACCTGCCTGCACTCAATTGCTCTGCCAAAGTATGTGTTTCTGGGGCCAGATAGTTTCACCCTCTCCCACATTACTTCTGCTACTGATCCCCGTGTGCCTTACCAGACCAGGGTTGTGGACTGTGAAAAAGAGAACCAGGACAGCCCAGCTGATGGTGAGCTGAACAGCATAGAGGCCGAGAGGCAGGGCCAGGGGCCACCCCAAGCCCCCTCCCAGGTCCTTCCACACCAGGTAGGAGGCGTAGCTGTGGAGAGATAGTGGCAAAATCATTCAATGGGAGGTTCCATGGCGAATGGAGGAGGCTCTCTGGCATAAGGACTCTTGGATACCCTTGTGGGCTGAAATGGGGGCGAATGGGTCTAGGCATCATTTAAGGGCCAGGGAGGAAGTTGGTGGGAGGAGCTGGGCACAGCGAGGCTGGGGCGGGGCTGGGGAGACTTAGAGAGGGTGGAAGAAGGGCTAACTGGAACCCCAGGCAGGCGTAGAGGGTTTCTTACTTTCTGGAGGACCCTCCATAAGAGGCAAGCCAAAGTGCCTGCCTTTGGAGGCCAATATATGGGAGTCATTCAGATACAGGGGACTTGTTCCCACCCCATTGGGTACCAGGGCCATGTGTGAGAAACAAGTACTCACCCCACGACAGAGTAGATGGCTGTCTGTACAAGCAATAAGACTTTGTGCAGTGGGCACCACGACAGCATCCTCGGGCCCTCACACCAACCAGCCATGTGATCACGAGTGAACAGCCAGACCAGGATGGGCCCCAGGTGGGGCAGGAGCACAAAGATGGCCCCTTGAAGCTGCATTCACCTTGAGGAGGCAAAATCTGGGGAGGCAGAGAACACGCTAGTGATGAGCCTTCCCCTGCGGCTCCTCATCTGTCTCTGCCTCCTAACCTGACTCATTTCCTGGCCTGAGCCCCTCAGAGGAGGTCTAGTCATGGAGGTCCTTCCTGTCTCCCTGGCCCAGCTCCAGTCCTGTACCTCCGAGCTCTCTCCAGCCCCAGGCCCCACCTTGCCCATCTCCTGGCTTCCATGGACTTCTTTTCTCCACAGCACTCCTCTGGCACTTGGAGGACACTGCCCAGCACTGGTAACTGCTTCTCAGTGAAAGACCTTCCTCTAAGTGCTTCTGACTCCTGGAGATAAGGTCCTGGGCGACCAGCTTTTCTGCCTCCCACAGTGGGCAGCACTTAGCCAGGTGTGTAGCTGGCCCTCACTCAGAACTGTTCTACCTAAGCTGATCTACCAACCTGGAAAGATCACAATCTGAAGGCAGGAGCCAGAGATTCCTGGGGGCTCTTTTCTAGTCACAAATACGGCAGCCCATCTGTCCCAGGCTTATCTCACCATACTAGACTGGCACACTCATGGGGCACACCCAGGCTTATCTCCTGCCCAAATTCAAACTTGGCCTGTTGACACTGTGGATTCCTTTTTCTGAACCTTTAGCTCTCTTCTACCCCTGGAGCCATGGGGGATGAGCTTCCTGCTCCATCTTTCCATTCCCAGAGTGTCAGGATGTAAGCACAAGGGTTCAGGTTTCCTGTGGCCTGACTTTTCAAGGAAACAACTGCCTGGTCTTTGATTAAAAAGCTGCCATGCTGATTGGCATGTTGCTTTGCATGTCACTTGCATGTGGGACAATGTACAGACCTTCCTACAACCAAGGCCCCTTTTGACATAGTTTCATTCTTGTTGCCCAGGCTGGAGGGCAATGGTGCAATCTTGGTTCACTGTAACCTCCACCTCCCAAGTTCAAGTGATTCTCCTGTCTCAGCCTCCCTAGTAGCTGGGATTACAGGCGTGCACCACCATGCCTGGCTAATTTTGTATTTTTAGTAGAGATGGGGTTTTGCCATGTTGGTCATGCTGGTCTCGAACTCCTGACCTCAGGTGATCCACCCACTTTGGCCTCCCAAAGTGCTGGGATTACAGGCGTGAGCCACTGTGCCCGGCCCTAATCCATCCTTTTCTGTCAAGGGTCAGCGACACTGGTCCTGGAGGATCTGGGACACAGCTGAGCAGTGTGCCCACCTGTGCATATTTCTACTTGTCTTTCTCTGCTCCTCACTGTCCATTTGCTCATCTCCTGCCTTCCTGTTTTTCTACATTTCTGTACCGTGGTGGAGGCCCCCTCCCTGCCCCTCCTTGCCCCCATCCTCTTTTCTCCTGACACCTGCCTCTCCCAGTACCTCCTTGTTCCCAGGCCTGTGCTCCCCTTACCTCTGGCAGCACACCTTCCTGGTGGGGGGCCTGACGACATATGATGTGTGGAAGACAGAGGAGGGTGGGGCTGGGAGGAGGGTGGTGCTGGGAGGAGGGTGGAGTGATGCTCCCAGCTGGTCCGCCTTTCTCAGATGAGAAGGGTGGTGACACTGGCTGGGAAGTCCAAGTTGCTGTTTCATGGCCCCAAAGAGTTCCTCTCAGGAGGAGCCCCCCTGGCCTACTAGACCCTCCTTGGTGCCTGGCCTCTGGAGGCTACCCCTTGATGGAATGTTTGAGGGTTTGTGGTGAGGGTTTGACACTGAGAGACCTGGCCCTACTGTGACAGCTCAGCCCCCAGTTATAATGCTATTGATGCCTGTGGTCTCTGCATCCCATGAAACAGCTCTGTGGCCATGGGAGTGAGTGATATGAGCCTTCAAATTTCTCCAGGAGCCTCCTCATAATTGGGATTGTCCCCAGGAGTGGCAAGCACCAGCTTTGGAAGTGAGTTCATAATCCATGAACACAGCCCCTGGTTATAGCCTCCTGGTTGGCATGACCTTCCTGGCTTAGAACCCTAGCTTGACAGATCTTTCACAAACCCCTAGGACTTTATGTCTCAGAGGAGAAGGCAGCTGACAAGTGGAGGTGGGTGGGGAGTCAGGGAGGAGTGACCTGGCGCCCTGGCAGAAAGTCCTGCCTCCCAGCCTCCCTAAAGAGGGGTAGGGAAGAGTGTCCCCATCTGTTGGCAAAGTCCAGCCTCCTGTGTGACTCAAACAGAGCTTTGTTAAAGACAGACACCCCTACCCCACTCCCTTCGTTCCCTCTGAAAGTTCTGAGCACCCCTTCCTGGCTTGTCTTTGGCATGAGGTCTGCTTCCCGGGTTGCCTGCTCTCTACCCGTTCCTTTGATACATGTCTGCACTTTGGGGTACTGGGCTCCTGTGGGAGGTTTATTCCACCCTCTCACCTCCACCAGGGAAGGAAGCAGAGGGGAGGGGATTGCAGTCAGAGACAAGAGGCTAGAGAATTATTAACTGAGACAAAAGCAGAGGAAGTTACTTATTTTCTATGGGAGATGATAACTAGTGGCCTGGGGGTGTTCACCACGCCTCCTCAACTGCAGGAGGCCACACCCTGGTGATAACAGTTACCATCTATTGACCACCCATTCAGTGGTGGGCATTTTACATTTATTAGCTCAATAATGACAATCATTATCTCACACAAGGTAGATATTTTTATCTGCATTTGACAGACAAGGGAATTGAGGCTCAGAGGACTTAAGTAGCTTGCCCAATATTACATAGCCAACGTGTCGCTCACCTGGGCTCAGCGTTGGTCACTTGGATCTAAAATGCATCCTCTTCCCTCTCAACTTCTTCCCTCATTCATTCAAGACATCTTTATTGAACGCCTTCTATCTATCAGGCTGTACCAGGAGCTGAGGAGACAGCAGAAAACATGGGAAAAGTTCCTCTCCACAAGGAGTTTTCATTCTGTGGTGCCATCGCTCCCAGGCAGAGTTTCTAAGAACTCGGAATGGCAAATGGCCCCAAAGTTCAGCTGTCTCCCAAGCGGTAGTGTTTCTGCCAACTTTGGGTGGGGGAAGTAGAAAGCACCTTGTGTAAGGAACAGATATGGGTACATCTCAGGTACACCAGCAACTGGTGAGTCATTTACCCTCTCAGTGCCTCCATTATCTTCTCTGTGCAGGGAGCGGGTGGAACTAGATGCTCTCTAAGCTCCCTGGACCGGTTACATTGGCATCAGCTGGGAGCTTCTTTGAGCTGCAGAATCTCAGGCCCCACACTAGACCTACAGAATCAGAGCCTTCATTTTAACAAGATCTCCCAGGTGACTGTGGTGCACATTATAGTTTAAGAAAGTCAGATGAAGGTTCCCTCCTCCTCCCATCTGCCTTTCTAATTTAATAATAGCCTCTGGCTGGGGACAGCCATTCACCAGCAGAGGGCACTGTAGGGAGGGGTTTCAAGGTGCAGCACCTACACCCAGGTTGTCTCCCTCCCTCCCTCCTTCCTTGCAGACCTAGACTGGCAAGTTCACTGACTTCTGGGATCCTCAGCTACTCCCTTACCTGGGCTGGACTTTGCCAATAGAGAGGGACATTCTCCCTCACCCTTCTTTAGGGCAGCTGGGAGGCAGGACTCTGCCAGGAAATGCCAGGCCACTCCTGCCTGGATTCCCCACCCACCTCCACTTGTCTGCTGGCCTGTCGACTGGGTCTGGCTGATCCGTTTCTCAGAGAAGGAATTGGACCAGCCAACAGCCTCTAAGAGCACCTAGACGGTAAGGTGAGCACCCCCTTGGGGCAGCTGGAGAGGGCATGGGCATTGCGATGGGGTTACCTGGAGCTCCAGGGAGGAGCCAGGCCAGCTCAGCCTGCCTGCTGGAGTGTAGGGACCCTCTGCTGGAGGAGGGGAGGAAAATGGGACTTGGCCAATGGGTATGAGGACCACTGGGATAATCTGTGTCCTACGGAAATGTCTACTATACTAACAAATGCTGTTCATGACTTGTGTTTGGACCATCCATCCCAGTACTTACGTTCTGCAGTAACTGGACATCTATCAGGCATTGGGGAGGCACAGGGAGAACCAGTGAAGTGGAGGAAGGGTTGAGAGTTTTCTTAAAGGGTATGAGCAGAACTTTGCAACAGGAGTTTGGATCTTTGTGCTGGAGGATGCAACTGCCTAGGGACAGGTGATGGCGGCATTCTAAAGAACTCTTGTTTCAGGGACCCGCTATCCAGGGTGATCTGGGGTATGGGGCAAGACAAACTGGAGGAGTGGGTAATGAGGAGTCCAGCATGGGGTTGGGAAGCTCCAAGGCACACTTGAATGGCTGCAGTGCTATAGATGCCATTCAACCAGACTCAGGACCTTTCCCCATTCTGGGGCCACAGGGAGGATGGAGTGAGGGCCAGGGCAGCCTGGAAGAGCTGTCAGCCTGGGAGACCTGGGGCTGGCCCAGGAGGAGTTATCCTGCTTCAGGCCAGGTAAAGGAGTGGGCCCCCATGAGAGGCCCAGTGGGGCTTTGGGAGTGGTGCGTGCCAACTTCTCCAGGGTCAGAGGTTGAGCCAGGGGACTCTGCTGCACCACCCAGTGAGGTGCGCCTCACTGGGGATCTGGACTCTGGTCTTTGGTGGCCCCAGGAAGGTTACTGCTGTGTAACCGAGGTGGGGCCCCTCCTTTCATCCCTTTAGCTATTCCATCCCCTGCCACTGGTGCCTTGGTAGGTGGGGATGTGGTGTGATGGGGTGAGTATTACCACAGAACTGAGGATGTACCTTTAGGTCCTTCTATTTGTTTTTACTTCACTTTTGCTTCTTTCTTCCAACTTTATTTCTTCTAGAGAAGGAAAGGAAGATACTTGGGAGAAAAGAAGGGGTGGAGAGAGAAAGGGGGTGTCTCTGGAAGGGTGTTCATCTTCGCTCCTCCTTCCTGCCTGTCTTCAGTTGTTTAGTAATTCCCTGTCCATCCTCACTGTGGGGAGAAAGCTCGGATTCCTTATCTGTGAAATGGGGATAAAAATAACACCTCACTCCTAAGGCTCCTATGAGGATGAGATGAGACAAGCCGTGGAGAAAGCTTTAACACAGTGGCACTGAGTATCTGTTAGCTATTGTTATTACAGTTGGAATTACAATTATTACTAATGTGAAAGAACCAAAAGGAATGATGGGACATCAAGGGTAGCTTGCTGCTCCAACCCCCTTCTCATCAGCTTTGGGGCACTGCCAATTCACTTAGAGGGTTCACCTGTGTGCCCTCTAAGAGGCCTGGTTGAAAAAGGCTAGTGCATTGTCTGTCGGGTTGGCTCTTTAGGCAAAGAGAACAATGCCAATCCCCCGCTTCTTATTCATGCTTTCAGTGAGGACATGGAGGAAACAGGTACTGCCCCAGTCTTCAATCCTGAGGATACAGTGGAGGTTCTGCCCCAGTCTAAGAGGCACTAGGAAGAGGCTTTAGTGTTCATGGTCCTGGGGATGGAAGGAAGAAGGTGGGCCAAGCCTCAGTTCCAGGTGGGTAGTGCGAGTAAAGGGCATAGGGAGGACTGGACACTGGAAGCTCTTCCATTGCAGTCTCTAGTGAGTTATCCAGAGGGGCCTCCCAGGGCTCTGAAGGAGGACGTTGTGCCTCACAGAACTCAGCTACCAAGCCAATGAATTCCATTCCTGCAGAAGCTCCTTGAGAGCGGAATAAGGCGTCATCTTTGGCAGGATTGAACTTCCCACAGTGTCCGACACACAGCCAGTGCTTAGAAAATGTTCATTTGAGTGGGAAAATCACACATGACAGCACATAATCAAGAATGACTCAGCATGGTGGGATGGCTATGGAGAGAGATTTTGTGAGCTGGAGGCTGTCAAAGGCTGGTGCACCAGCGGGAGGCGCTATTGAATGGGAGGGTCCACGTAGGGAGAAGAAACAAGTGGGGAGAGCAAGTGAGTGGAGAAACAGAAAACAGCATGAGCAAAAGCCAGAGGCTATAATTAAGCAGGTGTGGGGAGCCTGAGCAGGCTGCAGGGCAGGGGTGTGGGGAAGTAGGAGGAGGCGGAGGTGGGTTCTGGAGGGCCTCAGGAAGAGCTTCTGGAAGTCTCACCCTGTGGCCTGGCTGGGTAGCCAGGTGAGCAGGAAGTGAGTGTTTGCTTTTGCCCTGCCTCATTCCAGCTTCACTGTAGGCTCGCATCTTTGTTTTTCATCTTCTTCTTCTTCTCCTTTTTTTTTTTTTTTTGCTTCCAGTTTTAGCTTTTGTTACTCTTGTATGTCGCCTGTCCCTGTGAGCTACCTTCAGGCCTTTCTGGCAGAAGGAGGGGCATAAAGAAACACATACATTTGGACAGTGCTTTCTCATCTACAAATACTTTTCACATGACCTTATGCCATCCTCACAATTACCCAAAGAGGCACTTTTTCCCCACTTTTAATAGCTTCAGAAAAGAATTACAAAGGTAATACAAACTACATGCTTGATGTGAAAAATTCAAAGTACAGAGAAAAGGATTTTAAAAAATACAGAGTTTTTGTTCACACCTTCCACCTTCTCAATTTGTCACGACTCATGGGAATAGTTTGGGGGTGTGTCCTTCCAGACCTGCACAGTCTAAGACCAGACTCATAAGTACACATGGCTACTGGGCACTTGAAATACAGCCAGTCCCAGGTGAGCTATTCTATTCATATAAATTACACATGGATTTCAAAGATTGGGTATGAAAGAAGAAAGTAAAAATATCTCATAATTTTATATTGATTGCCTGTTGAAATAACATTTGGAATATATTGGGTTAAATAAAATGTGTTAATTTCTCCTGTTTCTTCTTTTTAATGTGGCCATCAGGAAATTTAAAATTACATGTGTAGTTCACATTATATTTTTATTGTACACCACTGCTCCAGACCTTTCTCTATACCTTTACATTTACATATATAACCCATAAAAACATATTTATATGCAGTTTTGTTTTTCACATTAATGAGCTCAGAATATTTTATCTCTCTGTGACTTGCTTTTTCCACTTACAGATTTTTTTGTATCAGCATTTGTAGATCAAGGTAGATATTTGGACAGATGAGGAAACTGAGGTACATTAAGCAATATTGAGGCAGGAGGAGGAATTTGATTCCAGGCCAGATGGAAAACTGGCTGAAACAGGGAAGAGGCACCAAAAGCACCTCTCCATAAGACATGCCCACCAGTGCCATGACAGTTTACCACTGCCATAGCAATGCCTGGAAGTTACTGCCCCTTTCCATGGCAGTGACCCAAAGCTACCACCCCTTTTTCTAGAAATTTCTGAATAACCCGCCCCTTATTGCATGTAGTTAAAAGTGGACATAAATATGATGCCAGAAATGCCCCCAAGCTGCTACCCTGGGCACACTACCTAGGGTTAGCCCTGCTCTGCAAGGAGCATACCTCTGCTGCTGCTATACACTGCCACTTCAGGGAAAGTTGCTGTCTAACACCACTGACTCACCCTTGAATTCTTTCCTAGGTGAAGCCACAAACCCTCCCAGGCTAAGCCCCAGTTTTGGGCCTGTCCTGCCTTACATCAATATGATAAAACTTACCCAGCCACAGTGATCAAGGTGGCATTTGAACTCATGTTCTCTAACTGTAAACCCAAGCTCACTCTGCTTCAGAGCAGTTCACAGAGAGTCAGGGTAGGTTCTCGAGTAAGAGAGATAGGTTAAAAGAATTGGTGTGACTAAAGTTTGCAGGGTGCACTGGAATGAAGACAACTTGCAACTATGTGGAAGTCAAGCCTTGACCTCCACAACTTAAAAGGGCTTACCCTGACACTGACCCCTTCTTCCCCACCAGGCCTTTGGCTTTGGCTGGCACAGGGGTGAAGGAGAGCCAGCAGCATTGAGTGACTGGGCAAATGTGCCTCCAGGAGAGTTCATTCCAACCCTCCCAGTTCCTACTGCTGGTGGGGGTCCCGGTGGCAAGTATCCTCCTTCTGGCCCAGTGCCTTCGATGGCACTGCCCTAGAAGGCTACTGGGGGCCTGCTGGATGCCGAATGGTCAAGAGGAACCAGTGTCCCAGCCTACCCCTCCACCAGAAAATGAGGTCTCAGGGCAGCACCTGCCAGCCACACTGCCAGAGGTGGCTGCCTTCTATCAGGAGCTGCACACACCCACTCAAGGCCAGACCATGGTCCGCCAGTTGATGCACAAGCTGTTGGTGTTTTCGGCTAGAGAGGTGGATCACCGCGGCGGTTGCCTGATGCTCCAGGATGCAGGCATCTCCTTGCTCATCCCACCAGGTAACAGCTCCTGGCGCTCTTCTCCACATACAGTTGCTCAGACTGTACATTAGGTCACCACATCTGAGGGAGCAATGTTCATAGACACCTTTTACTTCTGATAATTGTTGTATTGTGAGTATAGTTTTATTGACTTCAGGGATGGACATATTACATATCTTATCTTTTAGGACAATTTCCTGGCAGGTGGAAGTAAAGTGCCTTGTTCTAATGAATCAGTATGCTGGGACAATTCTCCAGTAAAGGGAGGCAAGAGCACCATTTGCAAATTCACGCTAGGCACACTATGGGCTAGCAAAAGTCTGGGTGGAAAGGGGAGTGTCTTGCTTAGGGTTACACTACAAGCCAGCTCCACAGTCATCTTACTCTTGTTCATACCACCGCCCTGTGTGCCCTGCTGGGGACGTCTCTCCTGGGCTCCTGCCCCACCTACTTTCTCTCTGGCCTGGCCTCTTTCAGGGGCAGGGGTGTGCCTGCCTACCAGGCCCATCTCATCTCTCCCTGTCCTCCCCAGGTGCTGTGACTGTGGGCCGCCAGGAGCGGGTGTCTTTGATCCTGGTGTGGGACCTTTCGGACGCCCCATCACTGTCCCGAGCCCAGGGGCTGGTAAGCCCTGTGGTGGCATGTGGCCCCCATGGGGCCTCCTTCCTGAAGCCTTGTACTCTCACGTTCAAACACTGTGCCCAGCAGCCCAGCCATGCTCGTACCTACAGCAGCAACACTGCCCTGCTCGATGACAAGGTATGGAGGCCCCTGGGGCGGCCAGGGGCCCACGCCTCCCGGGATGAGTGTCGCATCCGTCTCTCCCACTTCAGGTAGGCATATGCCATTGGCCTGTCTTCCCACACCCATCTCTCTGGGGACTGTCTTTCCTGCCCACTTTCTCTGTCTGCGTTATCTTCAGCTCTCTGTATAGAACATCTTCTATACAGAGAGCTGTATAGAAGCTGTCCTAATGTCTGTAGCAGTTTTTCTCACACTAATCATGTCCAGGACTGCAAATCCCATGCTGTATCTGTCTGTCTGGAAGTGTCTGACTCAGCCCCATCTCTCTCTATCTAGAAGGGACCTGTCCTTCTCCACCTCTCTCTATCTCTCAAATTATCTCTCTCTACTCTGTGCCTCTTTCAGGACTATCCCCAAACTTAGTGCCAGTTCTGTAAGACTCCATTCCATCTTTGTCCTTCATCTCTTTGTCTTTCTAGAGTCTTAGGTCCTCTGCCTCCCAGCCTCCTTCCCACCCATTGACAGGAGTTGAGCCATGTGCAGGTGCCCTCCCAAGCATGGTCACCCTGAGCCTACTTTCCCTCTTTCCCCTGCCAGCTCTCCTCCCCATTCAGTCACCAGTCACCATGATGTACTCACTTTTCATCCCCCCCACCAGTTCCTCCCTAAGTGCTCCCCTCGAGTGCTCTCCGAACCTCCTTGAAGGCCCCACAGAGGCCCCTCAGGTGGCAGGAGGCTGGTGGCAGTGTGCTGGTGTCTTAGCCTTCCCTGCACATGAGTGCCTGCCAATGGCTCCCTCTGCAGTCTCTACACCTGTGTGATGGAGGCACCTGTGGGGTGCGAAGCCCGCAAATGGCTGCAGCTGGCCATATTCTGCTCACCGCTGGCACCAGGACAGTCCCACCTGCAGCTGCGTATCTACTTCCTCAACAACACGCCCTGTGCCCTGCAGTGGGCACTGACCAACGAGCAGCCCTATGGTGGGCGCCTGCGTGGGCCCTGCCAGCTCTTCGACTTCAGTGGGGCCAGGGGTGACCAGTGCCTGAAGCTCAAGTACATCTCAGAGGGTGAGGGAGGCAGTGGCCTGTGGGACGGGATGATCAGCAGCCCCACAGGAATGAAGGGTTCTGGGCCTCCCCTGGACATCTGGAGATCTGGGGACCCCAAGTCTCTCTCTCTTTTTTTTTTTCCCTGAGTCGGAGTTTTGCTCTGTTGCCCAGGCTGGAGTGCAGTGACATGATCTTGGCTCACAGCAACCTCCGCCTCCTGGGTTCAAGTTATTCTCCTGCCCCAGTCTCCTGAGTAGCTGCAATTACAGGTGCACACCACCAAGCTGGCTAATTTTTTTGTATTTTTAGTAGAGACGGGGTTTCATCATGTTGTCCAGGCTGTCTCGAACTCCTGACCTCAAGTAATCTGCCCGTCTCGGCCTCCCAAAGTGTTGGGATTACAGGTGTGAGCCACCGCACCAGGCCCCAAGTCTCTTTGTGACCTCTGGGCCAGCAGTAGCCTCATGGAGCCCTCAGGACTTTGACCACTCTGCTGTCTACTGAGCCCTTGCCACTCACTCCTAGGACAGGGTGATACCAGGTGGGAGGCGGGAGGGAGAGGGGTTATACCCCACAGAAGCAGGAAGGGATGGAAGGCTTTTACAGTGCAAGGGCCCTCTTGGGGTCCCTGCCCAGGCTCTGGGGATTCCAATCCCCTTGAGACCCTCCTGCCTTTGTTCTGTCCTCATGCCTCCCCACAGCCCCCTTCAATACTTGTGGAAGGCCCCACTCTCTGAGGCCCTCTCCTCTCTGCCTACTTGCCAGGTTGGGAGAATGTGGATGATAGCAGTTGCCAGCTGGTTCCCCATCTCCACATCTGGCATGGAAAGTGCCCATTCCGCTCCTTCTGCTTCCGGAGAAAAGCAGGTAGTCCGGAAGCCCTGTGTGTACCTCCTCCCCTCTCTTTTCCCCTCCCGTCTCCTCTTCCTCCCTCCCAGTAACCCTGGAGCTCTGCAGACCCTCATGCAGCCATGCACACGGACCTTCCCTGAAAGGCCAGGAGCCACACAGATCTTTGCAGAGAGAAAAATGGAGTGTTGGACCCCAACTTCTTCAGATTTTCCAAGTCTTACTATAGAGTCCCTTACCTTCTCCTCCTCTTACCCCAGGCTATTTCCTCACTCACTGGCCATGCTCTCGCCTTCTCTTTATAGCCAGTGAGAATGAGGACTGTTCAGCACTAACCAATGAGATCATTGTCACCATGCACACCTTCCAGGATGTGAGTTGGAGCTGAGGGGCAGAGGAAGGGCAGGGCCTGGGGGGACTCCTAGGCAAAGTGGGCGCAGGGTATGGTGCCCAGTCATTATGGTCTTAATCACATAGGTAAAGACGGCATTTTCCATAGAGACCCCATACCAGCTCTTTGAGGGGCTCAGATCATCTGGGCTCCAAGTTACCCTCATCCCTGACTCTCCTTGTCTCTTGTCTATCGGTGGATGAATCCAGCGGGAGGCTAAAAGAACCAAACCCTAGTTTAACCCCTTCTCCCAACTCAGAGAACTGGGGCATCAAGTTTATATGGTTTCTTTCTAGGCTGATTGTCTACATTTGAGAGATGATGTTTTGTATCTTCAGTGTGGGATTTGAGAGATGATGTTTTGTATTTTCAGTGTGGGAAGTGACCAGGAAGAGGGTCTTGAGTAGGCGGGATGGGAGTTAGGTATCTCTTCTCTCCTGCTGCACCAAGGGAAGATGCGAAGAAATCAGAGTTGAGAGTCTTTGGGGAACCATAGTGGCACCTTATTGGAGGGCAGGCGGATACCCTGTTGTCACTTGGAGAAGAGTCAGGGAAGGTTGGAATGGAGGAAGGGAAATATATGGCTGAGATCAGTGTCTCTATGGTTGGATGACCTCCCACTGCACCATGGCCCCTCCCAGGATTTCCCCTGGTGGCTCAGGATGCATCCTGTTTGGTCTTCATGTCCCAGTTCGCAAAG
The DNA here is from genome assembly GCF_002776525.5 of Piliocolobus tephrosceles. Classification (NCBI taxonomy): domain Eukaryota; kingdom Metazoa; phylum Chordata; class Mammalia; order Primates; family Cercopithecidae; genus Piliocolobus; species Piliocolobus tephrosceles. The sequence goes on from NC_045438.1 coordinate 127,745,535, forward strand.
AGCTCAGTGGGCAAACATAAGGCTGAAGGTGGGGTTCTGAAGTCAGGGAGACAGCGGGTAGAGGGTGCTGGGTGGAGTGGGGTTGTATCTCCTGGTAAGGTGGCTCTGAGTGACAGACTGAAGGAGAGACATGAGGAATGGAGGTAGGACTCCAGCTTCTTGCTCAAGGGGATGCCTTGTGACCCCTAAGTATGTTCCCTGCCCTGTGTTGACTCAGGGCTTGGAGACCAAGTATATGGAAATCCTCAGATTCCAGGCATCAGAGGAAGAATCCTGGGCAGCGCCGCCCCCTGTCTCCCAGCCGCCCCCATGCAATAGGTGAGACGGGGGTTGCTTGGGCTGTTGCCTGGGGGATGTTGGGTTCCTACCCTGGCACCCACAGGGTGACTACAGCATTTACGGTGTATATGGGAGAACCAGAGTGGGTCTGTTTGTCCCTTTCTTCCAAGAACACCTTTTTCCCTGCCTCAGGCTGCCCCCAGAGCTCTTTGAGCAGCTGCAGATGTTGTTGGAGCCAAACAGCATCACAGGCAATGACTGGCGCAGACTAGCCTCTCACCTGGGGCTTTGTGGCATGAAGATCCGGTAGGAAGAGGGGATGTCTGTGGATGGTAGAGGAGGGTGGGCTGGGGCGGGGGTCCTCAGGACACTCTGGAGACTGGATCACAGGCAAGGGAATGACTTAAAAGTCAGAGAATGGCTACTCTCCATCCTATTTCCCATAAAAGGGCAGCTCTATTAATCGCTGTATCATCAGTACCTAGAATGATGCCTGGTGCATAGTAGGTGCTCAATTAACATTTAACAGTGAATCCATTAACATGGAAGTTATTTGGTACATGTTGAGTGCTTGCCATGCTATGCCCTGAGAAGGAGAAAGACAGATTATAGGATAATGTGTGTAAAGCATGTTAATTCAATAAATGTTAGCAATAATGGTGACAGTGCAGTCATGATCCCTGTCAAGAAACTCAGAAAGCAGTAGAATACTGAGCTAAGCTCCAGAAACTACACTATGAGTGCAGCAGTCAGGGAAGACAATCCAGGTGATGGGGCTAGAGCTGGACCCTGAAAACAGGGTGGATTTTTATTTATTTATTAGTATTATTATTATTATTTGAGATGGAGTCTTGATCCGTTGCCCAGGCTGGAGTACAGTGGCACAATCTTGGCTCACTGCAACCTCCGCCTCCCGGGTTCAAGTAATTCTCCTGCCTCAGCCTCCCAAGTAGCTGGGATTACAGGCATGTGCCACCACGTCCAGCTAATTTTTGTATTTTTAGTAGAGACGGGGTTTCATCAGGTTGGCCAGGCTGGTCTCCAACTACAGGGTGGATTTTTAAATCATTCATTTAAGCATTTATCAAGTACCTATTATGCCCTGGAAACTGTACTAAGCACTGTGATATAAGAGGAATGAGGCATGGTCCCAGCGCCTAGGATTGCATACACTAGTAAGGGGTTCAGAGAGCTTGAAAAATAAAGGCAAGTGTTCCTTGTGTCTTCCTGTAAGAATCCAGTATTGTATAACACATCGAAGAGAGACAGAAAACAGCTTAAGCAAGAATAATAATGAACTGTGGGCGTTATGACCGGAAGTCTGAACTAAGGGGTGCAGAATGGTCTCTTCCACCTGGGAGGGGTGAACTAGAAAGAGCTTCAGGGAGGAAGTGATGGAGAAGAGGAGATCAGCCATTCTCTTTTGGGGAGCAGCAGAGGTGGCTGTGGGTGTAGTGTTTGCAAGGCGAGAAAGGGAGAGGCCTGAGCTAAGGAGGTTCAGGATGGGAGAAAGGAGAGAAAGCATAAAGACAGGGCAAGGCCAGGTGCTGGATGAGCTGGAAAGGCTCATGGAGCATGGACTGGTTAGGAGGTGAGAGACTCTGGAAGGTTTTTGTGGACGGGAGGTTCGTGATAAAAAGCCATGGTTTATGGCAACTGTTTCCTGAGCAGGATGTTGTGGCCTAGAGAGAGGGAGGAAGGAGGGAGTTAGGAGGCTAGGGGGAGGCCAGGGCAGTATTTGGAGTGGGGGAGGTAGAGAAGGCAATTACAGCCCATCAGAGCTGGAGCAAACTTAGAGGTCCTCTTACCTAAGCCCTCAGTTTAATGAGAGGAAACTGAAGCCTAGAGAAGAGTAGGGCTCAGAGAGTTAGCCTCCAGGCGAGGACAATCTCAAGTTTCAAGGGCCTGGGGCTTCCCACCCCCTGTCCCCTGAAAGGCAAGCAAGAGCAGGAGGAGGACAAAAGCTACAGGGTCAGGGAGGGATGGACCTCGTGCTGCGCAGCTGAGGGAACCTGCAGCAGAGAAGGAGCCCCTCCCTGCTCCTTCCCCCTTCTCCTCCTCCCCTGCCTTGGGCCAGGTTCCTGTCCTGTCAGCGCAGCCCCGCAGCGGCCATCCTGGAGTTGTTTGAGGAGCAGAACGGCAGCCTGCAGGAGCTGCACTACCTCATGACTGTCATGGAGCGGCTAGACTGCGCCTCCGCCATCCAGAACTACCTGAGCGGAACACACGGCGGCAGCCTAGGCCCCGAGCGCGGGGGCGCCCGCTATAACCAGGGCCTGGAGCTGGACGAGAAGCTCTGAGCGCCCAGCGGGCAGGGCTGGAGGAGGTGTGGGGGCGAGAGGGGTTGTTCCCCCACGCCTATGAGGGACACAGCAGCTGTTCCCGGCTGTTCCCACCACCCTTCCCAGAACCCTCGGACGGTGCCCGGGGCTGCACACGAGGCCAGAGCGTCCTCGCCAGCCTCCCAGCAGCAGGCGCGCCCTTCGGGACGCGATCTGTCCCGCGTACGGGTCCCCTCCTGGCCGGCAGAGGGCGCAGGAGCCCAGGAGATGGCCTCAGCGTGGCCCGGCTACCGAAAATGAGCAGGGGACGGCCACGGTCCCCGCGTGCACTTTAGGGGCGGGCGGTCAGGCCCCAAGTATTCACTGAGCGCTCATGAAGACCGGACATTGGGCTGGTGTCATGAAGAATACTGGAATATAGGAGGCAGGGACTGGAGCCCTGACAAGCACACAGTTCTTTTGCAGGAGTCAAGATGTTCTCATAGCAGCCAGGGGCAAACTCGAAAACAGCTCTGACCTGTGGTTAGAGGATGTGTGTGTGGCTTTAGGAGCTGAGAGGGGAAGAGCTGAGTGCGGGCTGGAGCAGCGAGAATGCTTCACGGAGGATATTGGGGAGAGAGGATTTGGCTTGCTGAGTGGTTTGTAGATCTTTAGGTGGCGGGTGGGGGAAGAGGGTGGCTGGACTTAAGGTAGGAGCCGAGAGTGGGCATGGGAGCCCAGCCCCATGGGTGTGAGGCCTGGGTAGGACGAGGTTTCCCGGCTAGGCACGCCTGGCTGTCTGCCTCTGCCCCTACTAACTTCCTTTGTCTCTTTATCCTCCTGCTCAGGTCTTGTCTTCCCCTCTCTCTGCCATTTTCTCTATCAGAAAACATTAAAGCTGAGTAGAAACTTGAAGATGATCATTCTGGCCCAACCCTTTTATCTCTTTATCTCCAACAGTGTGCGTTTTAAGTCTCTCTGACTTGGTTTTTCTGTCCCTATCTCCCACAGTTGTTCCGTCTCTGCACCTGTGTTTCTGTTTCTCTCTCTCTTAGATCTTTTTGTTTCTGCCTAGTCTCTGTGCCTTGTCTTTGTTTCTTTCTCTGTCTGAAACCCTCCCTCTTTTCCCTTCAGGCATATGTCTCTAAACCAATGCTATGTGTCAAAGACTGTTGAAAGAGACAGGGCTACTCTAGGAGTGGATGGGTGGGGATATTTTCCCCATGGATTAAGATCCAGTTTAGGGTCAGGAAATAAAGGATAGGGATGAAAGAGCACCCTATTCAGTCAGCAGATACTTATTCAGCGCCTACTATGTGTTAGATACTGTATACAAAAGACACGAATGGGCTGGGTCCTGAACAGAGAACAAAGGGTTTGACTCCATTCTGGAAATGCTTTTGTTTGCAAACAGGTGTTGTTAATTTGTTCAAAGGCAGGCAAACAATCTCTCTGGCAACACAATTTTCTTCTGTATTTAATTAAAAAATATTAAAGCTTTTTTTCTATGATGAATGATAAAATATGAAAATTGCCTTTCTTTGTTCCTATTTTGCTCAGATTGGCAAATTTGGATGTGAGTATGAATGATTTTATTTGGTAAAATTGTACCTATGGGGATGGGTTGGAGGGAAGCATTTTGTAGACTGTGCTTCCAGTATGCAAATTATCTGGGTCCCGCATGGTAAGTCAGGGAGGTTCCCTTCTTTTCTGTTAGATGCAAGCCTTCAGAAGCAGGCCCTTCCGTCCCTTCCCTGTTCCCCCAGTGCCACCCGTCCTCTCCTACCCTTCTCATCTGTCCTCCTTACCCCGCCGGGGACTGCCAGTCATGCCAGATTAGTGCCTCGGCCTTTTCCCCCTTCACTTAGCTCAGGATTGAACTGTGCAGTAGCCTGGCACTGTTTCGCCAAAGACATCATTGTGTTCCTTCCAACCCTGGAAAAAATCATTTTAAGAGTTTCACGTCTCCTGGAGTTGCAAATAGAAGCCACAGAGATTCCTGTGATGGGAATAGAATGCTTTCTGGCCCCAACTCCAATTTCTCAAAATGGGTTTCCAGTGCTGGCAAAAGGAGGCTTGGAAATCCTGGGGTAGTTGCAGGCTGAGTGATTCCTATAAGGCAGACCCTTCCTTTCTCACATCAAATGCAGTTGGCATGTTATGTATTGGCACCGAATGCTGAGAGATGGTGTGCCCCACTGGGTATCAGGAGACTTAACATTTAGCCCTGACTCATACTAACTAGAACAGCTCTTCTTTCGGGCTTTAAACTCTTCCTTGGAATGAAGCTATCATGTTAAAGCCTGTCCCAGGGCCTTTGGTTTCACAGACTTATGCAGAGGCGGCACACTGGTCACCCAAGGAACGTTCACTTGGGGATTTTTTTTTTTTTTTCTTTTTAAGTTGTCTTCAAATAAAACAATTGATCACTGCTTGTGGCCTTACTTCCACCCCTTCCCCTGATAAAGAGTTGCCTAAATCACCTGCCTAAAAACACCACATTTGTGACTTCTGCTCTTTCACATGTTGCAGAGGCCCACGTCTGCACTTCCTCCTGCTGGATTTGGAGTCTGGGGAAAGGGGTTGGGGAAATGAAAGGGTAAGGTTGGGCCTAGGTCTGTGGGGTTGGAGCCTCTAGCGCTCAAAGCAAATATGTGTCCTCGGCATCTCCTTTGACCACTGAGCAATATTTATGCTAATGTTCAGATCTGTGCTAACAGAAATTCAATGAAAGCCACATATATAATTTTACATTTTCTAGTAGTCACATCGAAAATTGTAAATAGAAACAGGTGAAGTCAACTTTAATAAGTTTTGTTTAACCTAATATATTCAGAATATTATTTCCACATGTAGTCAACATAACATTAATAGTATATTTTACATTCTTTTTTATATTAAGTATTTGGAATCTGGGGTATACTTTGCAATTACAGCACATCTCAATTTGTATGCTAATTTTTCATTGGAAAGATTTCATCTGTATTCAGCTTTTATGCAATTTATAACTAAAACGTACATTTACATACACAAATTAAACAAGCCAAAAGTTTTCCAAAAATGGAATTAGGTATCAGTTTTTAAGTTTTAGTTCACTGAGATAAAATAAAAATTCAGTGCCTCAATTGCACTAGCCACATTTCAGTTGTTTAGTGGCCATGTGTGGCTAGTGGGTACTGTTAATGGACAGCACAGATATGGGTTAGGAATCCAGCTGGGTATAACTTTATAGTGTACTTGACCGTTCACTTATTTGTTAATTCATCAAACAATTTGCTGAATACCTACTCTGTGCTAAGCCCTGCACAAATTGTTGGTGATAAAAATCCAATGAAGAAGAGCATTCTTGTTTTGTAGGAGCCCCTGGGAAGCTGGGAGTCAGAAGGAAGGACACTTTCCTCCAATCCTTCTTTGTACCTGACTCAAGAAGGTAATGGGAGATGAGGTTCAGGCCGTACTCTGTGTTGCAGAATGACTCACACTGCAGCCTGCTGTAGAGGCAGTAGATTCAGGGTCAGTGTTCCTGGCTTACCTAGTACATCAAGTGGGTTGTTGGTTGATGACAATAGGATTCACTCTGGCTAGTTGAGGCAGATGGGATTTATTAAAGGAAACTGAAAGACAAACAATCATTTGGAGGGCGGAGAAATAGATTTGGGGTAAAGTTTCCAGGAACAATGCCCTAAACTGTACTGTAGGACTAGATCATGGAGGGAAACTGGTATTACTTTGGCTGCTGCTACTGAGCACTGGACACCAGGAACTTGACTTTATTACAGCCACTCCTGCTACCACCACTGATGCTATCTCTGAGTCAGGAACCAGACTTCACCACCACTTTTTTTTTTTTTTTTTTTTTTGAGACGGAATCTTGCTCTGTTGCCAGGCTGGAGTGCAATGACACGATCTTGGCTCACTGCAACCTCTGCCTCCCAGGTTCAAGCGATTCTTCTACCTCAGCCTCCCGAGCAGCTGGGATTACAGGCGTGCGGCACCACACCCGGCTAATTTTTGTATTTTTACTACAGACGGGGTTTCACCATGTTGGCCAGGATGGTCTCGCTCTCTTGACCTCATGATCGGCCCACCTCGGCCTCCCCTAAAGTGCTGGGATTACAGGCGTGATCCACTGTGCCTGGTCCCTCACCACCACTTCTGAAAGCTCAGGCCTCTTCTGCCTTCCATGCCAGTAAAAACAGAAGCTTCACGCACTGCCTGCTCTTTACGCTACTCACTTCTGAATCAAATCTCTAGTGCTGGCCTTGGGTTGTGAGAGCTCAGACCACATGCCTGAATCCTAGCTGCAAAGACACCTACCTGGAAGCTCTGAAATCTGGCTGGAACTCTGACTTCAATATCAGGGAAATGGGACTTACTACATGAGAATATCCCCAAATATGGGAAAGCTACTCAAAAGTTGACAAGAAGCCACAAATAAGACAGATGTCTACTACAGTCAGAGTGTGGTCATGCTGTAGCCTCAGGCAGCAAATTCCCTTCTCAAGAATAGCCATGCACTCAGTAGGTGCTGTATCAAGGTTCTGGCAGAGTAGACTGAGGATGTGCTATGGATTGAATGTTTGTATGCCCCCAAAATTCATATGATAAAATCCTAACCCTCAATAAGATGGTATTAGGAAGTTGGCCTTTAAGAGGTAATTAGGTCATGAAGGTGGAGCCCTCATGAATGGCATTACGCCCTTATAAGAAGAGACACAGGAGAGTTTGCTTCCTTTCTCTCTGCTTTTTATCACATGGACACACACAATGAGAAGATGGTGGTCTGAGAACCAGGAAGAGGGCCCTCACCAGACACCAGTCAGAACCTTGATACGGTGCCTGTGTAAGACCACTGACCTTCAGAATCTTCTCAGTAAAGCATGCCTGCACACATTCCTTAGGATGACTCTCATGCCAATACACACAAATGTGATCCTGTAACCCAGGCTTAGACCATGACATGGTTTAGAAGTGCTATGGTCTGACAACAAGCTCACCAACAGTGGCGAATTGGTTCGCTCCATGCCTTCTCCAGCCCCTGTGCCTCCCTGTACTGCAGAGGCTGAAAACTAAAACGACGTTTCCCAGACTTCTTGGCAGATGGGGATCTAGATATGCTTAGGTTCAGCCAATCACCTGGACGCATGCAGGACTTTGATTTGGAATATGGAGGGATGGTTTGGAATAATGGAGGGAGTTGAACAGGGCATGAAGCTGGTACTCATTTTGAGGAGCTAGAGTGGTCAGCAGCTGTGGCAGCAGCTGCCTTAGTGGCAAGTTGCATGCATAGTTTGGGGTGTTAATATGAAATTCAACTTGGAGAATATCCCTACAGCCTTTCCAGTGATTTGTGAACTATCTATCTGGGCTCCATAATGTATTGTTTGTGCTTAAACTAGCCAGAGAGGCACTACACAGTATAAAACAAAGACCTGTATCCAGTGTGCCAATGATTTTTTCACTGGAAAGACTGTTCTTTATTCTGTGATCATATACTTCTTACTTTGCTTGTGTTAACAGGCCTATTATCTTATGAAAGGATGGTAAAGCAATGATAGCTTTATTGAAACGTCTACTTGGTAAAGTAAAAAGATAATAATCCTATGTTGATTTTCCCCTCCCCAAATTAAAAACTAAAACACAAAAATATTGGTCTGTAAAATACAAAAGCCTGGAAATGCTTTTTTTTGTGAGACCTGTCATCCTGATCCTTTTGAAAGCCTTACACAGATATGTTTATTCGTCTCCTCTGCACATATTTGACTATTTACTATGTACTTAGAAACATGGTGGGCCTTCATTTATTTTCTTATCTTCAGGTACTCTTTCTCATGCTGACTTTAATCCAGCCTATGCTAGTTTCTTGTTGGTAGAGATGTTATGCCTTCTGGCCAAAAAAAAGCTAAGTCAATCCTAGCCGGTTAGTGTCACGACATCATAAAGATATTAGCCCAAGGACAAGAATATGCTTCATATTAGCTCTCAACCTTCAGGTGAAACCAGATTTCATTTCCAAACGAATTAGAAAAGACACAATTAGAAAATGAAGAATAATATTTGGAAAATGCTGAATAGGGTGAAGATGGGATTATAGAAAAGTTCTTTAGTGGGGCAGAGAGTATAGATGAGGGTGGGGAAGGGCACCCCCCCCCCCCCCCCCTAAGCAATCTAAGGGGGGAGGTGGCCCTCCTTTCCCCGGGGATCTCAGATAAATATAGAGAAGGCACATGACAGACAAGGGGACCCCGTGGCATTGGTCATCTTGGAAATCTACCAGGAAAGTCTTCACATGTGGCTTGTCCTCGCTGCATACCCACCCACAGGGTTTCATCACAGTTGGGCTTCTTGTGCTTTGGCTGAGAAGACCATCTGTGGCTAGGTGGCAGAAGCGGACCATGTTCAGTACACAGGGTGTAAGCCCTTGGGAAGTTTCAAGTTCTGGAGACTGCCAGTCTCTGTGAGCCTGTGTTGTCCTTCCTTTCTGCCTGTGACTACCCTCTTCTTTCTGGGTCAAGCCAGTCAGATATGACTCAGGCACATTCTTCCTTGGGAGAAGATCAGGTGAATCCTTTACTTCAGTCTCCGTCTCTTTCCCTTAACAAACTCTTTTTAATGTATTTGACTTCATCAAAGCAAGAATGTGGTTCCATTCCCTTGAGGCCCTTCTTGGAAGCCTGGTTATATGGGACAAGTAAGGACTCTGGAACCCCACAGACTTTAACTTAGAAGCCAGCTTCTTCACTTTCCACGTGGATTCTGGCAAGTTACTTAATGTGTCTGAGGTTCTGCCTCCTTGTCTGGATGATGGGAATAATATCATTCTCCTTTTAAGATTATTGTGAGGATTAACAACTATAAAGCCCACAGCCTACGTGTAGCCTGGTTCAATATTATTCAAGGCCTTCTTCTTTGTAACACCTTGTAATGATCACTGGGCTGGACGTTAATTGATGTTGGCTGCAGAGCATCCCATCCCCTTCTTTAAGAGCACCATGACTTGCTTTCAAGAATCATCTTTCCCTAGTGGGATTGTCTCAGAGGGAAATAATACCAAGGGGCAGATGCTTTTTCTTGCCCTTGGTATAGCCAGGGGGCTGGAACACGATCAATGTCTCTGTCACTCTAGACACCGAATCCTCTGTGAGTAGACTGAGGATGTGCTATGGATTGAACGTTTGTATGCCCCCAAAATTCATACATTAAAATCCTAACCCTCAATAAGATGCTATTCAGAAGTGGGGCCTTTGGGAGGTAATTAGGTCATGAAGGTGGAGCCCTCATGAGTGGCATTAGTGCCCTTATAAGAAGAGACACAGGAGAGCTTGCTTCCTGTGTCTTGAGCATACAATGAGAAGATGGTGGTCTGAGAACCAGGAAAAGGGCCCTCACCAGCCACCGTATCTGTCAGAACCTTGATCTTGGACTTCCCATCCTCCAGAACTATGAGAATCAAATGTTTGTTGTTTGAGCCACCCAGTCTGTGGTATTCTTTATGGCAGTCTGAATGGACTAAATCAAGATATATGGAATGATTAGTGGCTCTTTGGAGCCATGGAGGTGTGGACACCTGGCTGTTCCTCTCCCTGAACTGGAACTGGAGTTCTGTTGCCAGAGGATCCTACACTGGAGTCTCCAGTCTTTTCTTGGATTTGGTGAGCCCTGATGCCCTCCCTGAAAATTTCCCTTTGGTTTACATGTACCAGAATTGGTTTCTCTTGCTTGAAAACTAGAATTTTGATTAATACCCAATAACCTTGTACTTAAGTCATAAGGTATCATAGGTGCTATATGAATTATCTATTGCTGTATTACAAATTACCAACCCCTCCAACTTAGTGGCCTCACACAGTAGTCGTTTATAATCCCTCACTGTGTCTGTGGCTCAAGGAGTCAGAAGTAGTTCTTGGTTCAGGGACTCCATGAGGCAGCAGTCATCTGAAGGTTTGACTGGGGCTGGAGGATTCACTTCCACAGTGACCCAGTCAATGGCTGGCAATTTGGTGCTGATTATTGACCAGGGGTTTTTAGTTTTTCTGCATGTGGGGCTCACCAAAGGACTTCTTGAGAGTCCCCAGAGCATGCCACTACATTATTGATACCTAAATATTCTGATAAGGCCATTGAGATAAAAACAACTGTGAGCTCTTAGGCCTGGAACCATTCTCTGCTAGGTAAATCAACAATATCCTTCCTCTAAAGTTGTTTCCAAACAGAGGAGGCTTACTTTAATCCTGGTTGCTAGTAACTGTTTTGTTCTCTAGATGATACTAAGGTAGAGTCATCTTAGCAAAACTTAGAGCAATGTGGTTTGGTTCTTTTGCATTAGGTTTTGTAAAAGTTCACGGTGCACCTTGGCAATCACTTCTCAGTGGATCCTTGCAACAGCCCATAGGGCAAGCAGAGCTAGATGTAGTGGTTCCATTTCACAAATGAGGAGACTGAGGCTCATGGCCAATAAGTGTTAGACATGGTGGTTAGGTTAGGAATCAGACAGGCCTGGGTCTGCAGTTTACTAGCTGTGTGACCTTAAGTGAGTTGTTAACATCTGTTTGCCTTCATTTCTGCACCCATAAAATAGGCTAACAACAGAGTCACAATAATAGTACCAGTTCTCAGGGTAGTCAGGGTTAAATGAGATAGAATATATAAAACACTTAGTATAGTGCCTAGAGCTTAGTAAGCACTCAGCAACATGAGCTGTTGTAGTGAATATTAGCTCAGACTAGGATAGATGATGTAGTCTAATCATTTGCACAATCGGTTGGTTTGTATTCATTGGTGAATGGACCCACTGGTGCTTGGAAACCAGAAGGACTACCAACCCTCCTCCTTCTCCTCTAACCCACTTTCCCATGGCTCCTCCTTCTCTAGTGTTTGCTCTTCCTTCCCCTTACTCCTTACTTATCTTTTATATTATTCCAATATTTGAAGAATGCAGGGTTGTAAAAACTTATAGGGTTCCTGTATAGCTTCCAATTTACTGCAGGCCTTTGCAAAACTGTGTTCAATAAGTACTTGTTAACTCAATCAAAAATCAAGTCATCCATATGAATAAATGACTGACTGCCCAGCTGGCTGAAGCTGCCAATGTGCATTTACACACATACACACACATGCACACAAATGTGTGCATACAGACACAAACATGCACACAGATACACACACACACACACCTGCCAAACTCCTTGCCGTTCACCTTGGGAAACTTGTTCATCCACAGCCCAGACCTTGGACAGGGTCACCTGTTACCTTCCCAAAGGGCAGCTTTGGTGGTGGGATGTGCAGATCCCCTTAGATCAAAAATAACTCCCTACATGTGACAGCCCCTTGCAGCTCACAAGGCTGTGCCACGTCCATTATCACCCTGGATTCTGTCTCAGAGAATGCTGAGGGCTGAGATGTTTAGTGGTTTTCCCATGTGAAGGACCTGGACTCATTCAAGCCTCCCCATTCTAAAGCCTGGACTATGATGCCACTCAAAAAGTCCTGCCCAGTCCCCAACTCCGTATCTCCCGCTAGAGCTATGCTTCTGGATTAAGTTTTGCATCTCTATTAGATCCCTATTGGAACACACAAAACACTCATTTTATCTGAAAGGGGTCCAGCTCTACTTCACTGGTTAAAATTAATTTATCAGATCAGATAGTTATTACCTAGGGCAAGCATTGAACCATTCTGAACATCTTTGGTCATACCTGTGAGGAAGTGTGGTGGAGGGACAGCGGTCCAGCAGAACACATTTTCTCTTCTTTCACTGTAAAAGAATTGCTCGGGCACCCATATCCCCGTCTCCCCATGTTCCCTACAGTTAGGTGAGCCTGTGTAACTAAGTTCTCACTTGCAGAGTGTTCTCATGAGCAGAATGTGAGTGGAGTGATGTATGAGAGTCCCAGGCCCGGTGATGTGGGGCGATCGGCATGCCTCATGCCTGCTGTCTCTCTCCTCCTGGTCTGCAAACAAGCATGGCAATAACCCAGCTGCCACCGTGGTGCTGAGGACGTTTTGGGGGATGGCAGAGAAACAAGATGGAAAGAACCTGGGCCGTGGACTCTGCCTGGAGCAAAGCTGCTGCTGATGAGGGGGACTCCCTCAGATGATGTGAGAGAGAACTAGATTTCTATCTTCTTTAAGCCACTGGGTTACGATTGATGCATCTCTTTGTGGCAGCAGCTTACCTATCTATCAGAATGAGACAAGTTTACGCATGTGAATTGCTTCATTTGGCACATAGTAAGTGCTCAGTAAATGCTAGCTCTTACTGTGACTGTATTTGTGTTTCAAAACCTTGCACATATCTCTAAACCTCAGAGTGGAGGATTTGGGAGCAGTTTTCACGAGGGTTCTGTTGGACATTTGCTGTCCTGCTTTGGTGCCAGGCAATCAAGATTGACCTGCTGTGGGCATCCATCCACTTTCTGTGTGGAATGCAGGGAGGCTTCAGGCCAGGGGAGTCCAGTGGAATTGGGTTGGGGTTTGCTAAAATGCAGAGGCCATTCTTGGACAGAGGCCCTAGTCACCTCTGTGCCTGGCACAGAGGCCCTGCTGATGCAACACTCTGGAATTTCCGGGCACAGAGAGCACCTGCAGACAGGGTAGGAGGTGAGCAGCAGACCACAGCATCTGGTCAATAGGCTTGTGTGAGACACCTCCAGAAGACCCCAGCAATGACTGGGTAGGTGAGGTTTGGGGTGTTCTGGAAGCTCTGTCATAGCAAGGAGGGGAAAAATTGGTGAAACATGGGTGATATCTGTAAATGTGAGCCCCCCTGTAGCCAGGTGAATCTGGAAAACTTGGGTTACCCTAAAATAAAGCTATATAAGAGTCCAGTAAGTAAGGGGGCAGCTGTATCATTTTGTAATTCTTATGTTTGGGATGAGGGTTCCTACTGCCCTGGTAACGTCCTGGTGCTGTTCTTTATTCACTAGGAGCTGTTGAGTCTCCTTGGTCCTACTCGGACCCTGTTTGTATTTTCAACAGGAGATTGCTACATGTATCTTTTCCAGATTTCTACTTTGAAAGAAGCATAGACTCACAAGAAGTTGCAAAAAGAGAGCTTCTGTAGACTCATCACCCAGTTTGCCCTAAAGGTGGTATCTGACTAACTACAGTGCATTATCAAAACCAGAAAACAAACACTGGCACAATGCAATTAACTAGATCATAGGTCTTCCTCGGATTTCCCCAGTTTTTGCAAGTACTCATTTTTCTTGGTATGCCTTGCACAGTGTTCTATGTGCACTGTAAAATTCTATGACATTTTATCACATGTATAGATTCATATACTACCACTGCCACATCTGCATTTATTTTGCTTCACAGCAGCAAAAAGTATGTTCAAAACCTACAGTGAAGTGAGAAAGAGCGGGAGTGTTTTCATCAGACAGACCTGGCTTGAATCCTGGCTTCTCCCCTGGCTGGCTGTGTGACCTCAGACATGAATGAATCTTTCTGAGTCGGCTTCCTCATCCACAGAAGGGAGGGATGAAAAAATGGAACCCTGCTCCTGCGTCGTTCTGAAGGATCTCATTCCCAACAGAGAACGCGCACAACATGCTATTATCAGCATCCTTTTGTGAAGGCCTTTTGACTTTATGATTCAGGGTTGTTTGTTGACTCACTCTCTGGAATAATTAAGGTTCACAAGAAAAATAAAGTAGGAAAGTAGGACTTGCATGTGATGTTATCAGCACAGTTGGCCGCAGTTGTCAGCCCCTCCCTAAGATGCTTGCTGTGGTGCCCTAGGCCCAGGTCCCTGTTTCAGCCTCTCGTACACAGCTCACTGCACTTCCTCCTCACCAATGCCTCCCAAAGGAAACTCCTTGGAGGCCCCATTTGACTCCTCCCCATCTTCCTTTATCATGCAGGGATCTTTGCAAACCTCTCCTCTGCTTTGTGTCCAGCCTTCCCACCCTTCCACTCCTTGACACACACCTCTTGATTTTTTAAATCATGGCCAATGGGAGCACCCGGCACTACACCTATAATGAGGCCATGATAAACAGGCCTCATTACAAACACTTGTGTAAGCCGTATTTTTATTTAGGGGAAACGTTATTGAATAGAGATGATCTGTCTCTCTCTTTCTCTTATTAGACTGTGAGCTCCTTGAAGGCAGAGATTCTTTGAGTGGTTAAGGCACCTGTGGGGGTATATAGGCACACTGCCTTCCTCCAGTCATAATCCCACACAAATAAGCATAGCTTCCATTGATTGAGCTTTCCCATGTCTTTGTCACAGTGCCTGAAGCTCTGGTTCACACAACATTTTGCAGTTGGTGTTATGATCTCCCTTCCGTGGCTGCAGGAACTGAGGCTCAGAACAGCTAAATGGCCAGGCCAGAACTTGTTTTCTTCCCAGAACCTATGCTCACTTTACACTGACTTACTGCCTCTCCACTCATGTCTGTTTGATTAATAACATTAGGCCCATCATGCAGCTCCCTGGGAGAGCTTATCTGTAAAATGGTGCCACGAGTCTCCAGCTTGTTCATGTCATAGGGTCCTTAGTGAGGATCCAATGACCTGGCGAAGGGGACTGCCCCCTGCAAACCCTGGCATTATAAATAGTGAGCTGGGTGGACTCTTCAGCACATGTGAGTGATGCGAATTCCTCAGCACACATGCACAGAGGGACCTGCCACCCTCCACCCCTTGTAAGATAGATCGTTACTTTCATTTCTCTTTATTCTGTCTACTGGCAATCCTGAACCTTACCTTGTAATGCTCTCCTAGGCATATAAAAGGGAATAAATCCAGATTCATCACAAATTTATTAAAAGTCATCTTTGCTGTAGCTACCTCCACATTTTGTTTTGTTTTCTATTTTAGGCAGCCTCACTCTGTTGCCCATGTTGGAGTGCAGTGGTGTGATCTTGGCTCACTGCAACCTCAAGCTCCTGATCTTAAGCAATCCTCCTGCCTCAGCCTCTTGAGTCACTGAGATTATAGGTGTCGCCACCATGCCTGTCTCCACATAGGATATTTAAAAAAATACCATCTCAGTGAATGCTCACAACCACCCTGTGATATAGGTTTTATTCTCATCCTTGTTTTACATATGGGAAACAAAGCTCAAAGAGATTAAAGTGATCTGAAGTGACCTGCCCAACATCACATAGCCAGTAAATCTGGGTTTTGAACCTGGGTCTGTGTGACTCCAAGTCCAGTGCTTGTAAACAAAATGTAGTTGTTTTCAGCATTTTAAAATTCAAAATGCATGAAAGAAAAGTCAGTGACTATCTTGTCTTTGGCTTCTTGGATCCCTTATTCAGAGATCAATATCATCATCTCTTGAGTTGATATTCTATGCATTCTATTCTCTTTTGTTGTTTTTCTGTGCATATTGAATATATAGTCTCTGCATATTGAATACATATTACTTTTTTTCACTTTTTCTATGTTCTTCTGGACTCTGCTGTTTTACTTAACAATGGATCTTGGAGATCTTTTCATAATCAGTTTACAGAAATTTCTTCATAGTTTTCCACTGTTGCATAATATTCCTTTGTATGGATAGACAATAATATATTCAGTAAAGTGTGAACATTTAGATTTTTCCCCAGTCTCTGTGTCATAACAAATCCTGCAGTGAACAACTTTGCATTTACATCATTTTGCGTGTATGGGGGCATATCTTCACAAAAAAATCCTAGAAACCAAAATTTAGGGTCAAGGGGACATGCATTTAAAATCTTGAGTTATGAGCACATTGCTGTATGTAGGAGTTACACCAATTTCTGTGTCCCCGGTGCTCCTTCCTCTGCATTAGGCCAGCTTGGAACAGGTGCCAAGGTTAAGGAAAGCAGCATATGCCACTGGGACATATTCCTCTTGTTCTGCTCCGTCAGGGGGAACCAGGTTTCTGGCCTTTCTTGTACTCCACCCTTTTATCTCCTGGGAAGTCACCAGATGTTCTGCCATTGGAAGAAGGGGAGATAGTGTCTCCAAACAGAACACACCAATCTATCTGTTTACAATGATTCACATCCAGAGAATCAATGAACTCTAAAAATCCTTGGCAGACTCCAACTCCTGGCTGGAGGAGCTGATGATGGAAGCAGGCTGTAGGCTTCAGTTAAATATTAATAATAATATTAAACATTTATTGTGTGTTTATTCAATTCTGGGAACTGTGCTAAGCTCCTTGCATGGATTACCTCACTGAAGCCTCAAGATCACCCTTCAAGATGTGTACTGTCATTCTTCCCATTTTAAGGATGCAGACAGGAGGATTGAGTAATTTTCTAAGCCACAGAATTAGCAAGTGACACCTGCTATTTGGACCCTGGTTGTTTGATTTCTTTTTTTTCTTTTTTTTTGAGATGGAATTTCGCTCATCACCCAGGCTGGAGTGCAGTGGTGTGATCTCGGCTCATTGCAACCTCCACTTACCGGGTTCAGGCAATTCTCCTGTCTCAGCCTCCCGAGTAGCTGGGATTACAGGTGCCCACCACTACACCTGGCTAATTTTTGTATTTTTAGTAGAGACGGGGTTTCGCCATGTTGGCCAAGCTGGACTTGAACTTCTGACCTCAGGTGACCTGCCTGGTGGGACTACAGGCATGAGCCACTGTGCCTGGCCTGGTTGTTTGATTTCCCACCCCCAACCACGGTACCAAACCAGAACTCCTAGGAGAGCAGAAAAAGACCGACTCTTTCCCTCTTCCATGCTTGGCTTCCACCCCTTCAAGAGCCTCCACCTTTCCCTCTTCTGCACTATCCTGGCTGCCTTTTCTTTGGCAAGGCTCAGCTTGTCTCGATTCCTTTCCTCTCCACCAGCACGACTGTTCTTTCTTTGGTCCTAGTCCTCTAGTTTTTAAACTCCAGCTTCCCTGAAGTGCAGTGAGTGTACACATATTGATAAACATAACAAGTACTCCGGTCTCCACAGGACCTTAACTTGGCAGAATTTCGGGTGTTGAGGTGAGCCAGTGGGAGAGATTTTTTGAGTGTGTGTGTGTGTGTGTGTGTGTGTGTGTGTGTGTGATGAATGTTTGTGTGTGTATATATATGTGTGCATTTGTGTGTGTGATGAATTTTTTTATGTCCTTTTAGATGACACTTCATGAGCAGCTGCAACCATGAAATGTTGACTGAGGGGCTTGATGTGGTTTGGCTGTGTCCCCACCCACATCTCATCTTGAACTGTAGCTCCCATAATTCCCATGTGTTGTGGGAGGGACTCGGTGGGAAATAATTGAATCATGGGGGCTGCTTCCCCCTTACTGTTCCATGTTAGTGAATAAGTCTCATAAGATCTAATGATTTTATAAGGGGAAACCCCTTTCGCTTGGCTCTCTTTTTCTGTTGCCTGCCGTCATGTAAGATGTACCTCTCACCTTCTGCTATGGCTGTGAGGCCTCCCCAGCCATGTGGAACTGTGAGTCCATTAAACCTCATTTTCTTTATAAATTACCCAGTCTCAGGTATGCCTTTATTGGCAGCATGAAAATGGACTAATACAGGGCTATTGACAGGGTCAGGAAATCTCTGCCTACTTAATGACAATGGCTAAGGAAGAGGAAAGTTCGGTGGTTGCTGGCCCCAGCCCACTACCCACTACCCAGCCTCAAAGTCCCACCAGCCAGCGAAAGTGATGGTGGGAAGGGCAAAGGGAAATCCCAGGTCAGCCTGGTGTCAGTGGAGTTGAAGTCGTGGAAGAAGATGCTGCTACTGGGGGTAGCTTTGTCTTTAGCCTTTGCTATTCCTACCTTCATCTCTCCTTTCTTCAATGGCAAATCTTCACACAGTGGTTGAGGAACACCGGCCTTGGAACTACTGTGTATGTGGCCTCAGGCAGCAGGGTAACTCACTCTAGGGTGGGGTTTGCAGCACCTCCCTCCCCGGGTAACTGGAGATGGACTGAACTGGACTGAGACGAAAGACAATGTCAACAAATGCCCTGCATTTGGCCCAGTGTCTGCTACAGAACAAGAGATCAATAAATGGTTGTTATTGGAGTTGCTGTTATTTTGTTCAGTGATTTCGATTCCCTCCTCCACTTCAGCCAAGTTCTCCCTCTCCGCCTGAACATTTATTTCTTGTCCAGAGAGCCAGAAATGCCCACATGACTCTCCTCTTGTGTGAAGCCATCAAAGGCCCTGCTGGACACATGTGCTGATATTTCCTGAGAGAGAAGGACTCTTGGGGAGGCTCTGTGGGCTTGCCAGCTATCCCTGGAGTGTCAGAGGCCTGCAGCAAGGGCTTGAGAGGTAGGGGAAATCTCCAGCCTTTGCCTCAGCCATAAACAGGATATTTAACTGATGTCAACTCACTAGATTTTGATTGAGAACCCACTGTGTGTTGGGGAGACCCAGAGATAAAAGAAACATGGACATGCCGTTTGGGTCTTCTCCTTGCAGTTGGGATGCCGACTCCCAGGCACACACTCCAATGTAGAGGAGCTGTCCACACTGCTCTCTCCTGACCTCTCTTCCCATTTCCCCTCAGATCTTCTGCAGTGTGAACTTCTAGGTTGCCCTCTCCCTCAATCTCCTATCACTAGCTGTGACCCCTTTTTAGAGGTCCTTCCTTGTCTCCTCAACCTCTGAAGGTTGGAGCCCTGCAGGCTTCAGAGGTTCTCTCTGTCTGCAATTGCTCCCTCAATTATCTCATCTACTTCTGACTTTAAAGGCTGTCTTGACTCTGATGGTTCCCAAGTTTATGTTTCTGATCTCTTTCTCCCTCAGCTTCCATCTTTTTCCATCCCTTTCATCCCTTTCCATTTATCCATTCTAGATGAATCTGGACTGCAGATCCATCTACTCTCCTGCCTCCTCTGGCCTCCATTCCTGCTTCTATCACAGTCTGTATTAGCCAGGGTCCTCCAGAGAAGCAGAACCAATAGGATACATTTAGATGCAGATGTTCCTTGGCTTACAATAGGCCTACATGCTGATAAACCCATTGTAAGTAAAAAATATTGTAAGTCAAATTGTATTTAATACCCTGATAAACCGCTTGTAAAGTTGAAAAATCAAAAGTCGAACCATTGTAAGTCCAGATGTTCCTTGACTTCCGATGGGGTTACACCCTTATAAACTCATTGTAAAGTTGAAAAATTGTAAGTGGATCCATTGTAAGTTGGGGGCCATCTGTACATAGAAGAGGAAATTTATCATGGGAATTGGCTCATGCAATTTGGAGACTGAGAAGTTCCACAGTCTGCTGTCTGTAAGCTGGAGACCCAGGAAAGCCAGTGGTATAATTCACTGGTAAATAATAATTCACTGGTAAATCCAGTAGTGTAGTTCTGAGGCCAAGGGCCTACAAACCAGGGGGAAGGAAGGATGGTGGTGTAAGTTTTGGAGTCTGAAGGTCCAAGGACCAAGAGCTCTAATGTTCAAAGGAAGGAGAAGATGGATGTCCCGGCTCAAGGAGAGGAGGGAAATTGCTCTTCCTCCACCTTTTGCTCTATCCGGGCTCTCAAGGGATTGGGTGATACCAGCCCAGATTGGTGAGGTCAGATCTTCTTTACTGAGGCTACCAATTCAAATGCTAATCTCTTCCAGAAACACTGTCACAGACATACCCACGAAGCCTGTTTTCCCAAAGATCTGGGCATTTTAGCCCAGTCAAGTTGACACCTAAAGTTGACCATCACATAATGTCACTTTCATATTTATTTTGATATCTATTTTTCTGTTAGTTTTCTCAGGCCATGATATAAGCTTCTTGGAGGGAAAAACTGTTTTATTCACTCCTGCATCCCCAGTGACTACAGCATAGTAGTTATTCAATAAATACTTGTTGAATGAATGAAAAAATGGGAAAGGTGGGCGGGGGGAAGGGAGGGAATGCAAGGTAGGCAGGAGAGAAATAAAGATGATTACCATTTACTGAACAATTACTAGGTGCCAAACACTTGAAACTCATTTTATTCTAACCCTTATAATGCATCCCTATTTTACAGGAAAGAAAGCTGAGGCACAGAGAAGTTATACAGGCTATGAGTGTTTGCCAGAATTCTAGCCCTGGTCTATGCATAGCCTCCTTGCCTTTTTTCCCTCTTGACTGAGGATCTGGAAAGGCCTGCAAAAGAAGCATTTGAGTGTAACTTTGTGTACAGATGTGGGGTCTCTCAGAACCTTACCCATAGCAACTAGGAGTTCTGAGGGTCACCCTCTCTACCCAGCCCACTCTTAGGAGACTCTGCCTTGGAAAAGAAAGCCAGGCACCACTTAGAGTTCCTTAGGTGGAATCCGGCAAAACCCAGAAACTCCAATGCGAGGTATTCATCTACTAGCTGTTGTGGATGAGTGGGCTTCTGGAAGAATAGATAGCCTTCTCCCCTTGGGCATCTCAGGGACCAGGGATTGAGAAGAGGGATTTGGCTGCAAGTAGGGTATTCAACTGCTGTGGACTGAACTGTGTCTACCCAAAATCCATATGTTGAAGTCCCAATGTAGCTGTATCTGGAGATAGTCTTTTGGAGGTATTTAGTGTTAGATGAGGTCATGAGGATGGGGCCCCCATGACAGGATTAATGTCCTTTAGGAAGAGACATTGGAGCATTCTCATGAGTGCACTCTCTCTTTTTCCCTGTCTCTTGATCTCCCTCTTTTTCTTACTCTTCCTCCGTGTGCACACACCAGGGAAAGGCCACATGAGCACGTGCTAGGCAGGTGCTTTCTACAAGCCAGGGAGACAGCATTCAACAGAAACCAAATTGGCTGGCACCTTAATATTGGAAAACTGTGAGAAAGAAATTTGTCTGTTGTTTTATTCCATCTGTAGGATTTCGTTATGGCAGCTCAAGCTGACCAAGACATTAACCATCTCCCTTGACTGGGATTGAAGATTGTCCCAGGATGTGGGACTTTCAGTGCTAAAATGAGGAAAGTCCTGAGAAAACTGGGATGAGCTGGTCATCCTACCTATGAGTGCCACTACCCCACAGTCTGTTGAGTGTTGGGGGTATGCCTCAGACTTTTCTGCCTCTGCTTTCTCATCCCCTGCACCCCACCTCATCATCTGCAGAAAGGCATGTTTTTCACATGTTCAACAGCTGAGGTCTGTCTAGAAGAGCTCAGGGTTCTGATGTCTCCTTGAGGACAGCACAGTGGAAGACTCACTTCTCCCTACAGAAGGGAGGTTCTGATCCCTGCAGAGAGATGCCTGGTAACAGAACACTAGAGGTGGTGGGGGTGAGGAGCCAGCAGGGCTTTTCCAGGGAGGCCAAAGTCTAAGAGACCTTGCTTCCAAATCCAGAGACCATCCCTTACTGGCAGCATAGCCCTGGGCAAGTCACACTTGATCCTGAGTTGCACAATTCCAGAGATTGCCATTCATACAGAAGGCGACGTAGATCGTGATGCCTTTTAGGCTTGTTCAACATGATGGAACGGAATTACTTTATCTCAGAGTGCATTTGCTCAGCTTCATCAAAAGAAGATAAGATTGACTTCACAGGGCTGCGGAGAGAATTCAACAAGATCATCTTAGTGGGCACCTCATCAATATTGGCTCTTACTTTCCTTCTCCCTAAGTCCTATGTAGGCAGTCTAACACCATGGCTAGAAGTGTGGGCTTTCGTCCCAGACTGCTGAGGTTCCAGCCGTGTGATGCTGTGGACACATGGTGTGAAGTGATGATGACACTATGACCTACCCCATAAGGTTAGGCTGTCGATTTTATGAGATAACACAGATTCAGTGCTGCCACAGCATCTACACCTAGCAAGGGCCCAGTGCGAGGTGCCATGACTCTGTTCTTTGTAAAAGACTCTTCCTTCCCACTCTCTTTTCTTCTTTGACGTTCAGCTTCTGCTTCTTTTTTTTTTTTCTGGAACAAAGTAAAACTCTTTGCCCATGTTTGATATGGGCTTTTCCTCCTCCCCCTTGAGGGTGACAGTGAGAGGCACAGTGTGTGAGCCCACCTCGGCTCACCTGGCACTCATTTATTGAGGGTGTGCCATGCAAGGTCACTGGCTGGAGGCCTTATGAACACGGGAGGAGGAAGAGAGGCCTGAGGCTTTCAGAGTCAGCTCGAAGGGGCAGAATGAGGGTTGTCTCAGAGGGGCCTCTGAGAAGGGAGGCCTGGCAGGACGAAGCCGGAAGGACCTAAAAGCAGTCAGGGTTCCTATGCTAAGCAGACACTTCTACGAAGACTCTTTACTCCTCCTCCTCAGCCTGGGCTACTGACTCAGGGCTGCAGGGGCCTGCTGGAGACTCGGATGCCCCTGTGACCTTTAAGAGACTTATTTTCAGGGTCCTTGGGGGCTGAGGCAGGTTCTGAGGGCCCAGACATCATCATGAATCAGGTAGGCCAGTAGTTCTCAACTCTGGGTGCACAGTAAACACTTCTGGAGAAATACTATAAAATACTGAAACTTGGGCCCACCCCTAGAAATTTTGACTTAAATGGTTTGAGGTGAGCCAGAGCATTCTCCTACTTCAATTTCTAATTTCAAAAAGTTTCAAATCTATGAATGAATTGAAAGAAGAGTATGATGAACACCTCGAACCTTTCACTTACATTAGCCACCACTCTCTCTCTCTGCCTATGTCTATGCCTGCTTATTGATCTGTCTATCTATCTATCTATCTATCTATGTTTCTTTTTTTTTCCTTTTTTTTTTAGATGGAAGTTTGCTCTTGTTGCCCAGGCTGGAGTGCAATGGTGTGCTCTCAGCTCACTGCATCCTCTGTCTCCCAGGTACAAGTGATTCTGCTGCCTCAGCTTCCTGAGTAGCTGGGGTTACAGGCATGTGCTACCATGCTGGGCTAATTTTTGTATTT
Source organism: Piliocolobus tephrosceles (assembly GCF_002776525.5). NCBI lineage: Eukaryota > Metazoa > Chordata > Mammalia > Primates > Cercopithecidae > Piliocolobus > Piliocolobus tephrosceles. The sequence continues at coordinate 127,768,812 of NC_045438.1, forward strand.
TTAGACAGGGTTTTGCCATGTTGGCCAGGCTGGTCTCGAACTCCTGACCTTAGGTGATCTGCCCGCCTCGACCTCCCAAAATGCTGGGATTACAGGCATGAGCCACCACATCTAGCGCATATATATATATATATATACATATATATATATTTCTAAAAACTGAATCATTTGAGTATAAGTTGGAGACATCATAATTATAATACTTTCTCTTAAACACTACAGCATGTCTCCTCTAAAGATACTCTCCTTCACAACAACAATATCATATCACGTTAAAGAAATATAATACTGATACAGTACTATTTGATATACTATCCACATCCAAATATCCTCCGTTGTCCCCACAATGTCCTTTGTAGTTCCCTCCCTAATTCAAAGATCCCTGATTCATGCATTGTATGTGTCTTTACTATCCTTGAGTCTAGAATAGATCATTTTTTAAAATCCTTCTTGACTTTTTCTTTTCTTTCTTTCTTTCTTTTTTTTTGACAGGGTCTCACTCTATTGCCCAGGCTGGAGTGCAGTGGCATGATCTTGATTCATTGCAGCCTCCGCCTCCGGGTTCAAGCGATTCTCCTGTCTCAGCCTTCCGAGTAGCAGGGACCACAGGCGTGCGCCACCTCCTGGCTAATTTGTGTATTTTCAGTAGAGACTGAACTCACCATGTCAGGCTGAGTTCACCATGTCACTTCACCGTGTCAGGCTGGTTTTGAATTTCTTGACCTCAAGTGAGCCACCCGCCTTGGCCTCCCAAAATGCTGAAATTACAGGCGTGAGCCACTGCGCTCAGTCCTTCTTGAGATTTTTGAAGAATCCATGCCATTTCTGTTGTGGAGAAATTGGCTGCCAATTCATGTTAGTTGGTCCCGTTATCAGATGCTGAGTTTGATCATTTGGTTAAGCGGTGTCCACCACTGTTCTCCATTGCACCCTTGCCCCTTTTTAATTGCTAAGTAATCTGAAGTGGTTATATTTGAACTGTATGACTATCTCACCAACCTTCCATTCAATGGTAACAGAATACACCGATGATTCTTAGCCGAGTAACTTACTACGTTGTAAAACGGTAATTGTCTAATTCTATCATTCTACTTCATTAACAGGCATTCTTCCATGAAGAAGAGTTTCCCTACCCTTTTGAGTGTCACTATGAACTGGGAGACTTAAAAAAAATCGATGTGTCATAATTCATTACAAATATTAAAACTCAAATTGTTCAAAATTTGCCCGGTGGGAGCCCTTTCAGTTTGATTCCTGTGCTCCTTTGACATGTCTCCATTAGAATTTGAGGACTTTCTTGATTTTTAGCATAACCTGACATCCTAGGCTCACCTTGTACTTTCTCTGCTCCAGAATCAGATCAGTCATTTCTCCCAAGGCTCCTGGCTCCTTTTAATGGAGAACACTATTAAAAAACCAAATTCTGAATGCTTGGTGCACTCATTCCGTTGGAGCATTGTTATTTCTAGGCTTTTTTAGTGGATAGAGCTAGCAAATACTTTTTCAAAAAAAGAAATCTTGTATTGATACTTCCAATTCAAATCCAACACCCCAGGGTCTTCCTTCCCTTCCCACAATCTCTATTGATGTTTTCTTTCTCTCACAGTGAGAACTTGGTTCTCAAAATGCCAACATATTCATTAACTTTCTCTATTCTACAGCACACGCAAGTCATTTCAGAGTTACTGTACCAGTTATACTACTAACAACAAACCTACTAAGTCAGGTTTAAGGCGTCTTTGTCGTGCTTATTCTCTTTAGAATATATTCCATTAAGGGTGTATAGGCAGGGTACTGTGTCCCAAATTCTTTGAATTAGAATTTTTCTCTATATGATTTGATACAGAAGTAGATTTCATTTGCTTTTGTTAAAACTCATCTTTAGGTTTAGTTTTTTTTTTTTTTCACTCTTGGTGATTTAATTTTGTTTCTGAACATTTAAAAACATTTAAATGATTGAAAAGTCAAACATATATAAGAAGGTATACGAGATGTCTCCCTCCCATCCCTAGCCCTTTTGCTACATTTCTACATTTTTACTCACACCCTGCAGATAACTGTTTTCATTAGATTTTCATTTACTCTTTCTGGTATTGTTGTTATTTTAAAATAGCATTGATCCAGCTGAAGAGGAAAATGGAAATTTAGCTAAAGAAACTAAATGAATTTCTCTTATAGCTAGATTAGAAAAAAGTAGTACAAGAATGGAAGGGAAAGTTGTAGTAGGAAATTAGGGACGCAAGAGGCTTAGAAGCCAGGGAACCAGGACATCTTCTGGGCTTGAGAGTCTCAAAAATTTGATGACCCTAAAGGCAATTGTTGGTGGCTAACCTTGCAGAAAAACATTACTCCCTGAGGATGGGGCAGGGTGGTCCCTCTCTTAAAGTGAGGGAAAGGGGTGATTTCTTGAGGCCTGCCCTCAGGAATAAAAGCCAAGAAAATTCAAAGTATGGGCCAGGGATTATAATTAAGAACTTTTAGTCTTTTGCCAGGTGCGGTGACTCACGCCTGTAATCCCAGCACTTTGGGAGCCTGAGGCGGGCGGATCAGAAGGTCAGGAGTTTGAGACCAGCCTGGTCAACATAGTGAAACCCCATCTCTACCAAAAATGCAAAAATTAGCCGGGCGTGGTGGCACACTCCTGTAGTCCCAGCTACTCAAGAGGCTGAGGCAGGATAATCGCTTGAACTTGGGAGGCGAAGGTTGCAGTGAGCTGAGATCATGCCACTGCACTCCAGCCTGGGCAACAGAGCGAGACTCTGTCTCAAAAAAAAGAACTTTTAGTCAGGCTCTTAAAGAGAGAGGTGACTGAGAATAAAGGAGTGACAGCTGTCAGCAAGAGAAGAAGCAGCCTGGGTCCCAAAACAGTTGGCTTAGGATTCAGAAGTGGCCATGAAGGTTCACATTGTGTAAAACGGCCTTCAGCATCCCCTAAGTGACAGAGGGCAAGGGCTGAAGGCTGAATCCAGCAGTGTGGCCCCACCTGTAAGAAGCTGGGTAGGGAAATCTATTGTCTCAAATGAGCTAGGGGTTATGAAACTCTCTGAAGAATCCCATTGTTCTCTGTTCTGCATGCAAAAATTAAGGGAAAGATTTGCGTGGAGAAAATGATTTAACGTTCGCCGCAGATAAAGTGAGGGCAGTGCTGCCTAACTACGATTTTACCTCCTTCTTTTCCAATAAGGAAAGTGGTCTTCCAATTGGAAAGGGTAGAACAAACATTGCAAAGAGGGGATTGAAGTCAAGGACAGGCATTGAAGCAGTAAAGCCAGTAGCAGCAGCTGTAATAAACTCAGGGTTCTGAGCCTGATGAATTATGTCCTGCAGCCCGGGAGGGACTTGACATGCGATTTCAGAGTCACTGTCATCAATCTTTGATAAATTATAGGGGAGGGGATTTGTGCTCAAAGACATGAGATGGGCATATGAGCTCTTGACATTCAAAAAGGGGAAAGGAATGCATTCTGGAAGTTACAGAGCAGTGTGCTGGGATGTTCTCACCAGCGGATGATGGGAAGGTGCACACCTTCAGCAAAACTGGTTTTGAGTTTCAGCTCTGCTTCTGGACCAGAGCAGGGCCTGGGCAGATAGTTAGAGGGTAAGTTTCTACATTCAGAACCAAGGTGGTCTGGAGGGGCGTCCAACCAGGGGGACGATGGACACATTTGGGGTCTTCATTCCTTCTCCAGTAATTCCCGATTTACCACCATGGACTTCCGGCAGCCATGGTTTCCTGTTTTAGGTTGGTTTCCAGAAGCAGACCCTGAGGCAAAGGTTTGTGCGAAAGTGTTAGGAAGCGTGTTCCTAGGGAAAATCCAGAGGGAGTAGGGAAGTGGGAGAGGGAAAGGAAAGAAGTGAGTATGAAGCAAAGTCTCCCTGAGGGTAACTTTGGAAAAGTCCCACAGGGGACATCTGTTAATAGTGTAAGTCTCCCTTCAGAGTTATTTGATCGTGGAGAAGGTTGGAGAATGTTTACCCCTTACATTGTCAGTCATATTGATTGAGGGTTATCTTAGGGGATGTGAATTCCCAGGGCTGAGGCTGCCGGAGAACAGTCCTCTGACACAGAGACTCAGGTGCTGGCTGACTCAGGTGGAAGCACACCAGGAGGGGGCCAAATGCCCTGAGGGGACACCAACGGCCTTCACAGCACTGCCTGACCCTGCAGCCCTGGCAAACTAGCTGAGTCTGTCTCTGGAAAGCACCCAGTCCAAGGTCAACCCTCCTGGTTTCCTCTCCTAGGAACTTGGAGAAGGGTCTGAGAACTGCAGGATGGAGCCTGGGCTCAGTGGGGCAGCCATGTCCCCCCACCGTTTGGGCTGTAGGGACATTTGTCACGTCCGGCTGCTTAGCACTTTTTGAGCATCATTCTAATCCTTGCTAGAGTTCCTGACATATGGGAACTGCTGCTCCAAGGCAGAATCCAGAGAACTGAGATTTTTAGTATTCTTTGCAGCTGGCGCCAGTCATGTGACCCAGGCTCCACTGGTGAGGAGAACCTACATTAGACTTTGATTTGGAAACACGTAGCTCTGGGTCGTGTATTCATTTTACTCATGCTGCTGGCAGCTCAGGCTTCTTGTTTTGGGGATCCAGTATCAAATTTCCAGTGCAGAGGTGGCAGCCACACAATTGCAGTACAGTTAAGTTCCTGGCATCCAGTGTCAGCCTACTTCCTTTTGGGGAGTGATATTAAGAGTAACAGGTCTAAAGAATGCTGTAGGCAGAGGCTCCTTGGTCAGAGAGGTGTTTGACCAAGTAGCTTAGCCAGAAGACAGATGGTAGAAATGTGATGGACTGATCGCCAGTTCAACCATATCAGAAGAGAAAGGTGATTATGCAAGGTCTCTAGTGGTATACCTTAGGGGTCTGTCTTAGCCCTGTTCCATTCAACATTGTTATCAATGACTTGGATGAAGACATGGGAGGTATGGTCCTCAACACTATGGATAACACAAAGTTGGCAAACATGTTGGGTTACAGAATCAGTTTTCAAGATGATCTTAATATCCTGGAAGACTAAGAAAAAGGTAAAACCTAACAGAATACATTTTAGTTGTGCATTGAGTCAAAAAAAAAAAAAAAAAAGAGAGCAACTGCATAAGGACAGACTTAATAACAGTGGGTGGAAAGAAAACTTTGGAAGGAGAGGTAGTGTTCCTCTTTACATATTTATACCCCACATATTCCACGAAGGATTGTAGGGGGGCTTATAAACATACATGAAATGGGAAAGAGTTAAGACACAGTTGAGAGAATTGGGGCAAAGTTAAAAGTGGAAAAATATTAAAAGCACAGATAAGGCAAAGTCCCAGATATGCATATGGTCCAGTCCTGTAGATGTTACAAAAGGTGCCCTGAGCTCCCCTGTGGCTGAAGCAAAGAGGGAAACTCGATCTAATTTGAGATGCGCATAGCAAATCTCATAAAAGATAAAACATAAAAGATAAACAAACCATTTATCCAGGAGAAGCACTGCTTTTCTTTACAGTGAAACCTGAAAGAATGTTTTCTTCTGGTTCCTTATGAAAAGGACACCTTGTGAAGCAGAGGATAAAGTCCTCAAAAGGTAGGATATCAAAACAAATTCAGTGAAAGCAATTCTACTGGGAGCCAGAAAAATTTTATCCCAACACCAGTTCTGGATTGGGGTTGAATATTGTGTTTCTCTCTAACTCAATGTTTCTAGACTTTTCTTCATTATTGTTCCCCCAAGGAAAAAAAAATCCCTTTCTTTCATTTTTCCCTATCCTAAACATTATTTTAAATAATAACATAAAATAATATAAATGTATAGAGATATAACATATGTATTGATAAATAAATGTATAGTAAAAATGAATTAAGAAATAATTAAATATTATTTTGTTGGGTAGGGTTAAACTTTGGAGGGTCATAAAACTTTGAAACATCTAAGTTTTTTCACATCCCCACCCCAGCCAATTTTCACCCCCTTGGGAGCTCTTGGAAGCATTCACACCCTGGAGAATGCATACTCTAATGAGATGGAGAATGGAATGTCCTTGGGCAGTTCTCCTCAATCATAGTCGCTCAAGGTGCACACTCTCTAGACAGCACTTCTCTCTGGTGAATTTCCCTCCTATTGTAATTGGTTTTTTGACTGATGTGGCTCAATGGAGTACAATTAGGAGGTGGCTTTATTTTTCTCCAACTATTGTTTTCTAGCCCTCTGTTGCATTTCTCTTCCTTATTCCTGGACCATCCCTTGATGTTGTCTCAGGCACAGCCCACAGCTTTTTGAGCACCTTCAGTTGTAATAACTAGTTTTATTTTGGCTGCCTCACCTCACTTTCAAGCATTGAAAGGTCGTGGCCAGGCTAAATCAAAACTTCAATCTCATACCCAGCTCTACACTTCTCCCCTCCCCATCCCACAGTTCAAGCCTGAGCTAGGTCTGCCTTGGAGAGGTGGCCTAGTCTGCCTTTTACCACCTTCCCCCACACCTTGCCTCTAGTTCCTGGGCTTCCCTTTTGGGAGGAAGTCTTACCAGACCTAGAGTAGGGACACATTCCGTAGTGGTCATGTGGCCCAGATGAGAGGGATGCCCACCTCATGCCCTCTCTGTACTTGCTACTGCAAGACACCCCAGCCAGCTTCCCACATTCCTTTACAAGTCTCTGGACAAAAAGCAGGTGCCAGCCTCCCTGTTCCAGAACCTGAGGGCAAGGGCAAGGACGTTCCCCAAACTCCTGTCTGGGGAGCACCATGTCAGCCTACTGGTTTCTGTGGCTCAACCAGCACCCAGCTGGGTATTGGACTCGCTCTCTCCCTCTCGAAGGCCTCCTGACCTCCCTGCTGTTCTCTTGGATCCTCGTGCCTGGCTTGAGGATGGGAGAAACATCTTCCTCCTGCCTTCATGGGGAAAGGCAGGGATGGAGAAATACCCTAGCCTTTCCTACTAGGCTGACAACTCCCTACTCTTAGAAATGCGCCTATTTCAATGGACTCACAAATCTTCTAGTATCTTCTTGGGGTGGTGGAGGTGGGATGGCAGGATTGGATCACTCATCTTTGAGTAAATCCTGCAGGTATGCTCTGATCACTTTCTTTTTAGACTGTGGCGGCACTTTTACTTATTGTCATTCACTTTAGCGCTTTAGCAGAAGTTCTGAGACTGCAGGGAAAATCCCATTTGATGTCCTGTTAAGTGTTCCAACTTCCTCTTTGGCTTGGCTGCCTTGCCAGGGATCTGCTTGCCAAGGGCTCTCTAACCTTGACTCAGCACAGCCCCCTCCAGTGGTCTTAGGACCCAGATGTACAGTTGAGGTCACAGCTTTGCTCCAGGCCCTGCCTTTCCACAGTGTGCTGGGAGGCAGCTCTCCTCACCTCCTCTCTGCTGTGGAGGCTGACATCCTTCCCATTTTGCTGTGCATACCACATTTGTTAAGGGAAAGAGGAAAGAAGAATGGACATTTCTTCAATAAAGACATGCTATTTCCTTTGGCTTTGGGAGTCAGTTTTTTGTTTGCTTGCCTTTTTTTTTTTTTTTATATCAACACTCTCTAAAGTTCTAAAGGTAGGAATAAGAAGGTCTAGTGTTTTTTGTTTATTTGTTTGTTTTTTTCTGTTTGTTTGTTTTGTTTTTTGTTGTTCTTTTGGGGTTAAATTAGAACTGGTGAGCCAGCTCCAACCTGGCATTTCCAACTCAAAGGTCATGTTTCTGTCTCCTCTCAGCTCCATGCACCATCTTTACCTGTTTCTTGGGTACTGAACCATGCTCAGCAGCAGGGCTGCCAGCCCTGATTTCCTGGGTCAGTCAGGCAACACATCTGAATTCTAAGAAAGCCACCTGGAGCATAATGACTTTCCTCTCCAGGTGAAACTGTGGCCAGCTAGTGAGAAAATGTGAATGAGGACGAGGGGCAACTCTGGCCACTTTTTAGTCCCATGGGCCATGTATATTAGTCACATAGGCTAGGTTTTGCTGCAATTGCAGATAACTGCACAACACAACTTACAACAGAACTGATTTCTTACCTCTGTTATGTGTCCACTGCAATCCGGCCACAACTCTGCTCCATGCTTTCTTCTCTTGGGGACGAAGCATGTTGGATAAGGCACTATCTGGAACATTTTCTGGTCGTTGTGACAGCAGGAGAAGAGCCAGAGAACCACGTGCTAGCTCTTAAAACTTATACTCCAGAGTGACACATGTGACTTCTGCTCACATTTCATGGGCCAAAGCAAGTCATTTGGCCAGAGCTGCATACATCAGAAAGGAGGTGTCTGTTTCTCCTGCAGGGAGGGGCACTGACTATTCGGGACAGTCTTTCTCCAGGAGGATACAAGTTCTGCCTAAAATATAGCAGTTGCATGCCATTTAGAAATCTGACAAACAGGATTGTCAGAAAAGATCTGAAGGAAGCTGCCATGTGGGGAATTGTAATTTTTTCCCCTAAAGATTATTTCATGCTTGTTGGATCCATCATATTCTGAAATCCTTTTGCTGTCCAACAAATATCGATAAGTGGAAGCTGTTCAGTCACACAGTTCTTAGGCATATCATGCCATAGCTCCCTGACATATGCCTACTGGCTGCCTTAATTTTCTCCCAATTTCTAGCTCCATGTTCCCCCATCTCCCTCCCCCCCCCCCATCTTTTTTTTTTTTTTTTTTTTTTGCCCTTCTTCATTTCTTCTTTGGTCTCCAAAACCCAGATGACTGTGACTTTTCTGTGATCACCTAAGATTTTCATGCTCCTTCCTCAACAGACTGGTAATTTCCACTTGGAGCATTTACCCACTATTTTGTCCAGCTAAGCAATGGGTTCTTAGGAAAACTGTGTGTCTTTGAGAATGAATTTCCATCAGAGATAAATGATTGGCATGCTTTTTTTCTCTTTATCATTAAAAATAATTTTACTATAATATTTTACTAAATTGTCTGACCAGAAAAGAAATTACTAAAAATCATAGCTACAGAGGCACTTTGACAAAGTAAATATTTAATACCTGGGACCTATTTGGTACTTTTCTCTTTGCCCCTTCTTATTACAAGTACCTGAATTCTCACGCTTGATTAACGCCAGATGGAAACTTGATGTGTCTGGCCAAGTCCTGTGGGGGTCAGAGCCCTCCGTTGTGGCTGGGCCTTGGACCAGCAGTGATCAGAAACCTTTCCTGGGGGGAGGCTTTTGTTTGCTTGCAGGAATGTTTCTGGGCCACGACCCCAGGTAGCCCATTCACCATCCTGGCAGGGAGAGCTTATAAAAGAGGCAGCCTATTTCACTTTTGTGTTTCCTCCTTATCAACTGGGACAGTTTGTTTTGCCGACTCACAGATCCGGAATTTCAGGACTAGAAAGGGGCTCCCCTGCTGTTTTCTTCAAGTGACAAAAGGACAAAGATAGAGTTTAGCTACCTATAGTACATTTTACTTCAGCATGAAGAACATTTATAATTGTCTTTTCCAATAAGACATTTTCCTAGCCAGTTTATTTACCTTATTTTGATGTTGAGGAGGCCCATTTCCTACCTTGTTTCCTTTTGTCTTATTTTTTACTGGTCTTAGCTGGGTCTTTTGTGAGCTGCTAATTTGCTCTCTGGTCTCTTAGTAACCAGGAACTTTTCCAGCTTGTTGCTGAATCAGACCTTGGAGTTGCAAAGTTTATAACAGAACCTGCTGAAGGATAGTATCTCTCCCAGAGCCAGCAATTTTAAACCAATGTTTGAATAAGAAAATTAACCAGGGTTTCAGGACATGTACATTCACAAAGGCAACAACTGCAAAACAAATGTCTGCTTCTCCAGAATGGTTCAACTCTCCTCCGCTCCCTGCCCCAGATGGCCAAGTGCTCTGGCTTACTTTGTCTTCCCTCCTGCAACACAAGGCATTTCCCATTCCCTGTTCTTGGGCTGATGTGAAGCAAATGGAGCCTGCTCAGATAGGAAACAACTGTGCCCTGCCGGGAGGAGAACCAGAAAGGGGTTCAGGGTCTGAAGCTTGTTAGCAGGGGGTCAGGGCCAGCTGGTCACATGGTCTTTGACAGTTTCATTCCACGTGTATTTATTTCACGCCTACTATGTGCTAGGTAGGCACCGGCCCGGGGAAATGCACAAAACACAGCTGTGTCCATGTAGAGCTTGTAGTCTATGAAGACAAACATAAATAATCTGGGAGTCGGAGGGCGGTGGACGGCGGGAGGGCCGAGGGCAGCGCGGGCGGCGGGCGGCGGGCGGCGGTCGGCTGGCGGCGCGCGGTGGGCATGGCGGGTGCAGGGCTGCGGGCGGCCGCTCGGCGCTGGCTGCTGTGCGGAGGCCACGGGGGGCCACGAACCGCCTCGTCCTCGCCCTCCTGGCCTGACTGCGGCCCCCTGGGTCCCAGCGCCCCGCCCTCCTCGCCCGCCCAGGCACCCGCAGGCGGCGCCGACCTCAGCGCCCACCTATGGGCTCGCTACCAGGACATGAGGAGACTGGTGCACGACCTCCTGCCCCCCGAGGTCTGCAGTCTCCTGAACCCAGCAGCCATCTACGCCAACAACGAGATCAGCCTGCGTGACGTTGAGGTCTACGGCTTTGACTACGACACCCTGGCCCAGTATGCAGACGCACTGCACCCCGAGATCTTCAGCGCCGCCCGTGACATCCTGATCGAGCACTACAAGTAACCAGAGGGGATTCGGAAGTATGACTACAACCCCAGCTTTGCCATCCGTGGCCTCCACTATGACATTCAGAAGAGCTTTCTGATGAAGATTGACGCCTTCCACTACGTGCAGCTGGGGACAGCCTACAGGGGCCTCCAGCCTGTGCCAGACGAGGAAGTGATCGAGCTGTATGGGGGCACCCAGCACATCCCACTATACCAGATGAGTGGCTTCTATGGCAAGGGTCCCTCCATTAAGCAGTTCATAGACATCTTCTGGCTGCCGGAGATGGCTCTGCTGTCCTGCGTGGTGGACTGCTTCCTGGGCCACAGTCTGGAGTTTGACCAAGCGCACCTCTACAGGATGTGACGGACGCCATCCGAGACGTGCATGTGAAGGGCCTCATGTACCAGTGGATCGAGCAGGACATGAGAAGTACATCCTGAGAGGGGACGAGACGTTTCACGTCCTGAGCCGCCTGGTGGCCCATGGGAAACAGCTGCTCCTCATCACCAACAGTCCTTTCAGCTTCGTAGACAAGGGGATGCGGCACTTGGTGGGTCCTGATTGGCACCAGCTCTTCGATGTGGTCATTGTCCAGGCAGACAAGCCCAGCTTCTTCACTGACCGGCGCAAGCCTTTCAGAAAACTCGATGAGAAGGGCTCGCTTCAGTGGGACCCGATCACCCGCTTGGAAAAGGGCAAGATCTATCGGCAGGGAAACCCGTTTGACTTCCTGCGCTTGACGGAATGGCGTGGCCCCCACGTGCTCTACTTTGGGGACCACCTCTATAGTGACCTGGCGGATCTCACGCTGCGGCACGGCTGGCGCACGGGCGCCATCATCCCTGAGCTGGAGCGTGAGATCCGTATCAGCAACACAGAGCAGTACATGCACTCGCTGACGTGGCAGCAAGCACTCACGGGGCTGCTGGAGCGCATGCAGACCTATCAGGACGCGGAGTCGAGGCAGGTGCTAGCTGCCTGGATAAAGAACGGCAGGAGCTGAGGTGCATCACCAAGGCCCTGTTCAACGCGCAGTTCGGCAGCATTTTCCACACCTTCCACAACCCCACCTACTTCTCGAGGCGCCTCGTGCGCTTCTCTGACCTCTACATGGCCTCCCTCAGCTGCCTGCTCAACTACCGCGTGGACTTCACCTTCTACCCGCGCCGCACGCCGCTGCAGCACGGGGCTCCCCTCTGGATGGACCAGCTCTGCACCGGCTGCATGAAGACCCCCTTCCTTGGCGACATGGCCCACATCCGCTGAGGGCGCCTTTATTGTCCAGAACAGGCCCCCAGCCCTTCCCGCCCTGTCCACCCTGGGCATCCACCCAGACAAGCAATAAAAGCAAAAAAAAAAAAAAAAAAAAAAAAAAAAAAAAAAAAAAAAAAAAAA
>NC_045438.1:127780917-127799525 GCF_002776525.5 Piliocolobus tephrosceles
AAAAAAAAAAAAAAAAAAAAAAAAAAAAAAAAAAAAAAAAAAAATTAATAATAATCTGGTTATTATCCGGTGTGACAAGCCTGCACTCATGGTATAAACAAAGGACCCTGGCAGAAGAGAGGAGAACTTTGCCTGGGCAGAGGAGCGAAAGCCTATGTGAATTGACCGCACTGGAAGCGGGTGAGGGGTGTGCGGTGTGAGGAGGCAGAGGCTACCTCTCTCCACCTTCAGCACATGTGCTGCAAGTCACCCACTCCTGGCATTGGTCACCTGGGGGAAGGGAACCCAAGAATGTTAGCCAACATGAGAGTTTACTAGTTCTTCAGGTTGTCTATACGATGTAAAAAAGCTGCTCCAAAGCTTTGTGGCATGAAACAACCACTATTTTATTGTGATCCCAAATTCTGTGGATCAGAAGTTAGAAAAAAGCACAGAGGTGGATCTTTCAGGGAAGGAAGCAAACGGGGGTGCTTTCAACCACTGGGGGCTGGAGGATCCACTTCTAATAGTTTTTTCACTCATATGTCTGGCAGCAGGGCTGGGCTGGCTTACGGGTGGGCTCAGCTGAGACAGCATGGAGTTCCCAGGATTGTTGGACTTCTTTGTTTTTTTTAGACAGAGCAAGGCTGGAGTGCAGTGTTTCAATCTCGGCTCACTGCAACCTCCGCCTCCCGGGTTCAAGAGATCCTCCCACCTCAGCTCCCAAGTAAGTAGGATTACAGGTGTGCACCACCATACCTGGCTAATGTTTTTGTAGTTTTAGTAAAGACAGGGTTTCACCATGCTGGCCAGGCTGGTCTCAAACTCCACCCACTCGGCCTCCCAAAGTGCTGGGATTACAGGCGTGAGCCACAACACCCAGCCCATTGGACTTACTACATGAAGGTTCTGAGAGAAAATAAATGTTCTTTGAGAGTTAGGTTGAAGCTGTATGGCTTTCTATGCCCCCTACCTTGGAAGTTACATAGCATTCCTTCCAAATGTACTATTGGTGGGAGGCGCCAAGGACCCATTCAAATAAAATAAAACATAGGGGACAGGGCCAGGTGTAGGGCCTCATGCCTGTAATCCCAGCACTTTGGGAGGCTGAGGCGGGTGGATCACCTGAGGTTGGGAGTTTGAGACCAACCTGACCAACATGGAGAAGGCCCGTCTCTACTAAAAATACAAAATTAGCTGGGTGTGGTGGCACATGCCTGTAATCCCAGCTACTTGGGAGGCTGAGGGGGGAGAATCGCTTGAACCCGGGAGGCGGAGTTTGCAGTGAGCCGAGATCACGCCACTACACTCCAGCCTGGGCCATAAGAGTGAGACTCCGTCTCAAAAGAAAAAAAAGAGAGAAAGTAGGAGACATAGATCTACCTCTTGATGGAAGGAGGGTAAAAATATTTGCAGTCATGCTTAAAATACCACACAGGAAAAAAAGAGTAGTCTCAGGCCAGAAGCTGTACATTTTAGACTGACTCTGCCTCTCACTGGCCATGTGACCCTGGGGTTAGGTGCTTCATCTATAAAAGGAGGGCTTCACCAGGTTAATCTAAATTCCCTTCTAATGAGGAGCAGCAGCATAACACGTGCTCCGTAATGACTATTGATGAGGAGAGAGCTGAGTTTTAACTGTAGGAATGGATCTCCAATAGAATCATGTGGATCATTAAGTAAATAGGAGTTTTAGAATGTTCACACTGAAAGAAACTTAAGGAACTATGGTCTGGCTCCCTTGTTTTATAGGTGGGGAAACTGAGATCTAGAGAAGCTAAAGGCCTTACCCAAGGTCTGGTAGTAAGTTAATGAGGGCCGTTAAAAAATAGAAGCTGTGGACCAGGCATGGTGGCTCAGGTGTGTAATCTCATCACTTTGGGAGGCCAAGGCAGGTGAATCATGAGGTCAGGAGTTCAAGACCAGCCTGGCCAAGATGATGAAACCCTGTCTCTACTAAAACAAAAACAACAAAACACACACACACACACATACACACACACACACACACACATTAGCCGGGCGTGGCAGTGGGCACCTGTAATTCCAGCTGCTTGGGAGGCTGAGGCAGGGAATTGCTTGAACCCTGGAGGTGGAGGTTGCAATGAACCGAGATCGCACCACTGCACTCCAACCTGAGCAACAGAGGGAGACTCTGTCTCAAGAAGAATAGAAACTGGGTCCCTGAACCACTCATCCTATGTGCCTGCCACTCCCCGTATTCCATTTGGAATTTCATTCAAACATCCACATCCAGGAAGGCATCTCTTACATAAATTGAAGGATATCTGTAAAAAGCCATCTGGAAATTTTCCACATGTCCAACCTAAGAAGTTGTTTATTGGACTTGAGGGTGTGTAGGCCAGATCTGGCCATTGTCGCTGGGACCTCACTCAGGACTGGAGCAGGATGACAATGGAGCTGTGAGACTGGTGGGGAAGAGGTGAGTTTGCTTCTGCTTTGGGTCTTATTTTTTTCATGCTGACCATATTCAGAAATGGCTCTTGTACATACATAATATAGTGATTGAGTTAAATAATAAATGACAAGAGAGGCCATGGGAGGTGGGAAAGCAAAGGCAAGGGAGAAGGAATCTGATTTCAGCTGAAATTGGAAAGGACAATGAGCTGCTGAAGAAGGAGACGAGATAGAAAGGCGGAAGACCCCAGAAGTAACGGAACAAGAACAGAGTAGGTGAAAGGAGCCGCGTGGCTTATTTAAGGTCCCAGGAAGGCTGAGAGCTAGAGGGGCTGAAGGGAGGGGCAAACTGAGTGTGGAAATACAGGCATGTCATTGGGTACTGGAACAAGTGGGAGGTCCTGAAGTCCCATTTAGTGCTAGGGAATAAAGCGACAAAATAGTTAGTAGGCCATGAAGCTTTGGTTCCTCATGATAAATGGGCTTTTCCAGAGCTGGATCAATCACAGACAGGACTGTAAACAGAAACAACTGGCCCGGGCTGATTTTGTCATATTGTTTGGACATGGACTGGGAGCAAAGTTTATCTTTGCAAAGCTATCCATCAGGGTACTGGGAAGGATGGAGGAGAGGAAACTTTGAGGAAGCCACGTGGGTTTTTCTGGATGGAGCCTGACTCCCCATCCATCCACCCTATTTCCAGCTCACACAAATTCCATTAACTCCCTCTCTAACCAATTGCCTCCTGCTCTTACCACAATTCATGCTAGATCTACCCCCATCTCATTTCTTCTGAGCCATTCCATCCTAGTCCCAATCCATACACAAGCTTTCATCCCATTTTTCAGCATAGCCTGTCCCCCTCTCAACTCCTCATTCTTGTCTTCATTTCATTTACAATTCTCTTTATTTGGTGCTCATGAGTAAAACAGTCTAAACCTTTGCAGGATTAGACGCTCAAGATGCTAGGCCCTTTGGTGCTAGGAATTTGACATCCCTAAAGCTGGGCTTTCCATCCTTCTTATTTTCATAAATACGCAAAAGTGATATTTTTACAGCCCACTGGGCTCAGCCCAATCCAGGTCCCACCTAGCTACCCCAGGGCTGAAGTATCCAGATATACCTGGAATCAATTCTCAGCACACTGTTTGGGAGATTGTGTGGTTTGCACACCCCCAATCACGACATATTTCCCCTATAGAGTTGTATTTTACCTATTTGCCCTTTGGTGGACTCAACAAGTGACATCAGTTTCAGTGACATGAAGGCTTCATCCCTCCTCTGGTATCTAAGGCAGCAGAAAAATGGACTAGCATGGCGGGGATGCAGTTCACAGCAGGACTTTCTCATTTGCTTTAGTTGGGAAAAAGCAGTCATGGTGTTCAAACGCATCTATGGGGGAACACTGTTATACTAGTAACAGAGCTAGCAACAGTACTCAGGTCAGAAAGGGAGACAAAAGGGAGTATCAAGTAGTCCCTGCTTTTGTGAGCTTTTATTTTGTAGCAGGAATGAGACCAGCCCAGGAGGATTGTCACAGAAGACTGGAAAGATGAGAACTGTAAGAGAAGTTCACCGCCCTTGGGTTGAAAAGAAGCAGAGGGTCTGGCCAGCAGGACGAGAACCATACAGAGCTTTACCAAAGTCTTCATTTCAGATGAGCCTGAGGGAGGGATAGGATTTCTCCAGGAGCAGAGTGGGGAGGAAGAGCACTTTCTAAGTCCAGCAAAGAACACGAGGAAAGATCTAGAGGGGAAAAACAACAGATGGGATGGAGAAAATCACATACTCCAGGAACCCTGGGGAATGTATAGACTGTAGAGGGATAGTTGGAGATAATTTCAGAGAAGAAAATTGGAGGAGGGCATGTAGGGCTTTGATTCCAGAGTGAGGAGTGTTGTGTGCTTAGGAGGCAACAGGGAGCTGCTTGTCTGAACTGTCATCTGGACTGGTTGAAGTCCAGGGTGCTGGCGGTGAGAGAACAAAGTAGACTCAGACTGCCCTGGAAAATGCAGAACCCTGGGCATGTAGGACCAAAAGCGGAATCAAGAGTGAGACTCTCACTGAAGCATAAATTCAAAGAGATGCAGATGAGAGAAGGGGCCCGGGTGGAAGATGAAAGTCTGGAAAACTGTGATGCCAGACAAGAAGTGGACTCTGCACGGAGGTAAGAGAAAGTGCCTGGTGAGTATTCTTGAGCCGCTGGGGCATAGTCAGTCTTTTTTGGAGGGTGTGATAGGTTTCAGACAGAAATGAGGAGGGATGATTAAGAGCTCTGAGCTAGCTGGTATTTGAGGCAAGGACTTAGGTGACTACAGCCATGGACATTTGGGAGCTCTAGCTGGAAGATAAACACAGTGCCATGAGCTCTGAACTTCCCTGCACTTTCTTGCTGAATGTCTCAGATTGCAGGGTTTATCTCTTTCTCGATGCTGAGCAGTTCTGTAGCTGGTCATAAAGGTAACTAAGTAGGGCAAGATAACCATCCCTACCTGGGAGGACAGGAGGAGAACCTATTTTTTGTTTGCTGCTTGCTGCTTTGTTGGGCCCTTGGCTTGGGGTTCTTCTGTAATGCAACCCACTGGGTGTGTAGGTACCACATGGGCCCACAGTGTTGTCCGTGTGTGACTTGAGAAGGGGAACTGTTGCAAATATGGTGCTTGTTGTACCATGAGTAATATAATCTTTTGCCTCTGGCCAAGAAGTCTTACGCCTTTCACCAGGGTTCATGGTAAGTTGTTAGCTTGTAGATAGGGTAAAATCTAAGACCCTTCACAGTTCCTCACAGTAGGACAGATTTGAAGGGAAGTTAGGATACTATGGATAACAGTTAGGAGGCTATAGAAGTTAGGATGCTTTTGGCTGCAATTAAGAAAGTATATAACTAAGAGTGGTTTAAATTACAATTAACGATCTCACATCAAATATGAAGATTGGGAAGTTCCAGAATTGATTAATTTGGAAGTTCAACATCAGGTTTTGGATTAGCTTTCCTGTGACCCTCTCCACTTTCTCCTCATGGTCCCAAGATAGCTGCCATAGCTCCAAGCATCACAGCCTCATATGAGAACAGGTCCCATTACCCACATAAAGTATACATATTGGAGAAAGAGCTTTCTTTTAATGTGGCTCCCTCTTTCTACCAGGGAGAAAACGTTTTTTTCCAGAAGCACTCCTGGAAGATTTTCTTTGATGTTTCATTGGCAAGAACTGGGTTATGTGCACACTGAAAATAAATCATTAGCAAATGGGAATGAGATTTCCGTGAGTAGTTTGGACAAGTGATTCTCAAACTTGAATGTGCATCAAAATCACCTGAAGGGATTGTTAAACCACAGCTTTCTAGGTCTTACCCCCCCGGGTTCTGATTCAGTAGACCTGGGGTGGAGGTCCAAGAATTTTCATTTCTAACAAGTTCCCAGGTATGCTGATGCTGCTGGTACAAGGACCATACTTTTAGAACCATATGTCTAGAAGAAAGTTAGAATAACTTTTGGAGATTATATATCTATGTGTGTGTGTGTGTGTGTGTGTGTGTGTGTGTGTGTGATGCCTGAGCCCTACACCCAGCCTATTGAATCAGAGTTTCAAATGGCTTTGGACATCCAAATCTAGTAGCGATTGTCACAGGGACTGTCATAGGGATTCAAGCCATAAATGAAAGAGCCTGAATAGGAGAGGGGCTGGGGAGTGAACAGGGAAGAGCAGTTCTGAGGGTCTTTGAGGGTAAAAGCAACAAGACAAGACCTAGTGATTGATTGGATGTAGAAAAAGAGGAGAGAGAGGGAGAGGAGTTGATGATGGACCTGGAGGGGTGGAGGGTTTCTAAGGAGCCATGAGGAGAATTAGGGAAACCTTAGGAAAACCTGCAGAAACAGGCTCTGGGGGAATGTAATAGTTCCAATTAGGATGTGATGTGCTAGAGATGTCTGTGGGACACCTAGTGGGAGAGATGCAGGATCCAGTTGGAAGTGCTTGAGCCTGGAGGTGGTCAGAACCATAGCAGGGGCCTCTCTCAGGGGGTTCCTCACTTCAACCCCCACGGTCATTGCATTCATCTACGTGGCCTCAGGCCTCAACATCCCTGACCTATTTCAGTAGAAACCTGCTTGGTTTCCCGGCCTCCAGTGTTACTGGAGAATGGAAAATAATTCATTTTCGATGCAACCCACAGAATGATCTTCCTAAGACAAAACTCTGATCATTTGACTTCATTTCTTCAAGCTCTTCCACAAATTCCTAATACTATGAAGCACTCCTCAACCCAGCCACACATTAGAATCACTGGAGAGAGTGTTTAGCAAATTCTGGAGCCTGGGCCACCTCATCACCATCTCCTATGATCTTCTGATTTAATTGCTTTGAAATGGGTCCTAGGCATTGGTATTTTAAAAAGAACTCCTGGTGATTCCAATGTATGGCCAGAGTTGAGACTACTGACCCAACAGGACAAAGTCCAAACCCCTGTGCACAGTGTGCAGTTCTTTTACTGCAAAGTTTCTGCTTATGTTGCTGGTCTTATCTCCCTCCACTTTCAAACCCACACTGTTCCCTGAATGCACCACGCAATTTCACGCTTCTGTGGTTTCTTGCCAGCTGCTTCCTCTGCTGGGAAAGCTCTCTCCTGCCTGTTGGCTTCATGGACATCTTTATTCTGGGCTTACTCAGCTTAAGCATCATGTCTATCTGGAGGTCTTCCTTGGCCTTCCAAGGTGGAGTTGGATGCTTTCTCCTGGGTTCCCCATGTGGCTCCATTCCAGCGTCCATCACTCTGAACAGCACAGGTGTGTATTCCTCTTTCTGATGGACTCTGGAGCCCCATAGCTTCTCAATCTTGCTCACCCACTTACTGTGTGACTGTAGGCAATGTGCTTCAGCCCACCGAGCCTCTACTTTAGCGGTAAGAGGAAATAATGGTGTCTACTGCATGAGTTTATTATGAGGACTAGATGTAGAGAGAGAGTATATGGAACACAAGCCCGGCACAAGGTGAACCCTCAATAAATGGGAATTGTTGGTATCATGTGACTCCCTGCCTCTAGACCAGGGCTGTCCAAGGGAAATGTAACAAGGGCCACAAATGTGAGCACGATGTGTAATTCTAGTAGCCACATTAAAAAAAGCAAAAAGAAGTGAAATGAATTTCAATAGTATATTTTATTTAATTCAACATACCCCCAATATTATTGTTTTACAATCAATACAAAAATTGATGAGATATTTTTACTTTTTTCATATGTCTTTGAAATCCACTGTTATTTTAGAGTGACAACATATCTCATTTCAGACCAGCCACATTGCAAGTACTTGGTAGCCAGAGGTAACCAGTAGCTACTGTATTGGATGGTACAATGCTAGAATCAAGACACTCTGTGACTGTCTTGAGGGTAGGTGCAATGTCTGATTTTTTTCTGCATCGCTCAATGCATGGTACAAAGTAGTGTTTAATAAGTGTTTATGAGACATTATTGAACTAAGTCTGGTAGCTACAGGGTTATGTCATTGGGCAGGTTGCTAAGGGGAATAGTGTATATACAAACATCAGCTACAATAACAGGCAAGGGAAACCAGGCAGTGACCGAGGGAGGTGCTGCCTTGTGTTGACAGAGCCAGGATGGATGAGGAGCACAGGACATCTCTGCAGCAAGTCTGAGATTCAAAGTCCAGAATTGGAAAGGCCCAGATCTTGGTCTTGATGCTAGTGGCCACCAAAAATTGGGCTCCCTTCAAATTAGTCTCATTCTAAATTAGAGGCAACCAACCTTACCCCTTGACAGAATGAGTGACATTCTTTTATGGGATAAATAGGATATTGGGACCACTATGGAAAAATCACTTGTCCAAGCTGAACTCAGTGAATGATTATAAAATCAGATTTGTGTCAGATCTGATTCCACCATCAGCAAGCTATGTGACTTTGGACAACTGACTTAACCTCTCTGAGCTTCCACATCTAGAAAATTCATAGAACAGGAATAGCATCTATCTCACAGGGTTGCCTTGAGGAAGTCATGTGCTTCTGGCTGGCTCCCAACAATCCCCACCTCCTAGTATTTATCCCCTCTGTATCCCCTCCCATTGAGTGTGCATGGGACCTAGTGACTTGATTCTAACAAATGGAATATAGCGAAGTAAGGGGTTGTTACTCCTGTGGTTAAGTCTGTAGTCTGTGACTTCTTTCTTGCTAGCATTCTCTCTCTCTCTCTCTCTCACTAGTACTGTTCCTTGACCTCTCACTTGCTCAGTCTAATGAGGCAAGCTGCCATGGTATGAGATGGTCTATGGAGAAGGGCACATAGTAAGGAAGTGTGGAGATCTCCAACCAAAAGCTAATGGGGGTTCCATGAGGAAGTGAACTCTCAGTCCAACAATTCAAGAGGGAAGACATCTTGACAATAATCATGGACATGAGCTTGGAAGTGAGTCTTTCCCAGTCCAGCCTCAAGATGAGACTGCAGCATTGTGAGAGCCAGAGGATTCAGCTAGGCTGTGCCTGGATCCACAGAAACTGCAAGATAGTAGATGCATGTTGTTTTAAGATGCTAAATCGTGGAAGATAATTCGTTACACAGCAATGGTTAACTAATACATGCATGTAGGAATTTGACGCAACATCTAGAATGTAGAAGGTGCTTGGTAAATTTAAATATGACTCTTAGTAGTGATACCAAAAAATTCTGCTACCGGTTATAGGGTCTTGTCCTGTACCACAGAAATTTGATAAGCTAGGCAGCCTATACATGGCCTTCACAAGCAGCTAGGTTTAAATTAGACTAATTGGAGTAGCATCATAGTTTTTTGAGCTATAAGCTCATTCCTCTGCACTGGAGAAGCCTCCTTACTCCAGGCTTGGTTTTCATCCCATCCCATCATGTCCCCCTCCCAACCAGTTCCCAATATGTTCACACTGTGAAGACACAAACTGGACCCTTTTCTGAGACAAGGAGCCAACTTAGAGGCTGACAGCAGCAATAGGCCTGAGAATAGGCCTGTTTTTCCCCTCTTTATTTTTCAGAATGGTTGTCCTCTGAGATTATTTTAGTAAGAAGAATCCATGCATAATGGAGTTAAACATCTGCGATTGTAAAACCTAATCAATTGTGAAATCTAATCAATCACAATGTGCCTTGTCTGGGAAACAAATGTATTAACCAAAGTGGGGTGGTCTGTGTATCGTCTAGAGGAAGGGGATGCCATGGAGCAGTAATTTGTCAGTGTTTTTCCGGCATTGTCCAAAGCGAGGGGGCCCGACTGGCTGACAGAAACATCCGCTCTGCTTGACAGATGGGTCTAGGAGGAGCAGGGAGCACCAGACAATCATTACTCACTGACATGAGCCATTAACATCATCCTATGGCCCTCTGGCACTGAGTCCTTGCCTTCCATGCAAGCTTCAGATGAGGCCGATCCTTTTCCCATGTATGTTGGCCTCCCACCGACGGACGTGAGGCTCTGGTTTTCTTGGAAGTAATAGTTCTCTCTGAAACTAATAAACTGACTGATATTCTGGCTTATTCATCAGTCGCTTGAGAGTTTGTTCAACCTGGGTCAGTCTTTGGCCTGTATGGTATTGACCATATAGAGCTGCTGCCTCTCAAGGTGGAAAGCCTGTGCCCGGGACCTAGTGACCTCCCTTTCATTCCCCTCCCTTTTTCTCCTCCTCTGTCCCTCCCTGCCTCCCCTCCTTCTTTTTTCATCTTTCTCTTTCTTCCTTCTACCCCTGCCCCTGCCCACCTTCACCCTGACACACACACACACTCTCAGTATCTCTTGTATGAGTCATGAGCATTTCAGTTAAGCTAATGGATTCTGGAGCCGATTGAGTTTGTGTCCTGGTTCTGTCACTTAGTAGCTGTGGGCTTTTGGGCAAGTGATTTCAAGTTCTCTGTGACTCACTTGTAAAATGAGACTAATAGCATTTGCTTCCTAAGGCTGATGTCAGGATTAAATAAACTGCAACAGTGCATGGCACTACTGTGTGCTCATTCATTGTTAGCTAAACAACAAATACTCAGTGCCTGTCATGTACCAGGACTATGCTGGGGGCTGGTGATGGATAGTGAGGAGATGCAGACCTGCTTTCAGGGTGCTTTCTGGGAGGAGAGGGAGGCTGAGACATCTACAGGCCATTTCAAAGCATGCCCCAACCAGGTGCTGGCTCCCTGTGAGGGCTGGCATCTTTTGGGGACATTTGGGTCCCATTATTTTCTATTTTCTCACTGTGATGTGGGTCACTGCTTAGGGACAGTGGGCTGCAGCACGAGGGTCCAGGGGTCTCAAGGTGCATAAGTGGGCTCAAGAGAGGGGAAAAACCTACAAGGAGTGGAGGAAAGGGCATGGGGGACGAGGTTTGCCTTTCTTCCAGTGCTTCCAGGTGTGCCTCTCCTTGTGTAGCGAGGGTGGTCTTCCTTTTCTGTACTAGTTAGTGAATAATTCTGCCCAGCAATGAGGTCTTCTCTCCCAGTTTCTGGCTGTAGCAGCTGTCCTCCTGAGTGGACAGCTGGGCATGGCAGCAAGGATGTGAATGCCACATGATGCGGATGAATCTGTATCAGCCATGAGACTGGCGGTGGTCTGATTGTTGAGGCTGGCAGAGAAACCCTGATGTCATTACCACGAATGAATGGAGAAATACAATACCTTCCTTAGAGTTATGAGAAGAGAGCTATAATTCTCTACACACACACACACACACACACACACACACATACACACACACACACAGATTTCCACTCCCCTGAGCCTCCCACTGAAGAGTTTGCTGTCTGAGTCAGATCTCCTGAGAGCTTTGTCACATTCTCCTGTTCTCCGTTTTGTCAAATGCATGAATTCTGTGTCTTTGCTAATAAATGATATATTTTTAAACAATTTAAAACATTAAATTAATGTATTTGGGGAGTAGGTGACATACTGACATACATAAAATTCCAGAGGTACTAAAGGGTATGCAAAATGCTTCTCTCCCATCCCTCTCCCTAACTACTGAGTTCTCCTCATCAGTAACTAGTGTTACTCATTTCTCATGAGATAGTAAGATTTTTTAGATAAAAGGGATAAGGATTTATACGATTGATATCAACTCAACAGTTATTTATTCAGCATCAATCTTGTGCCAGGGACTAGAGATATAGGAGCCAATAGGGAATGGTCTCAGTCCTCTGAGAGCCACAGTGTGCAGTAGGGGAGCAGCCAGGGTGGCCAACAATTACAATCTATTGCTATTAAAGGAGAAACAGAAAGATGTGTAAGCTGCAGAGGTAGCACCAAGGGGCAGAGAAAGAAAATAATCTAACAATGGAGACAGAAAAGGTTACATAGCACATCTTTGGGCTTTCCACAGCTGCCAGGGTAGAGGTGTTATAAAATTCACTTTTTCCTCGCTGATTTATTTTTTGATTCTTTCCTTGGTCTTGTAGAATTGAAGTCTACTTTGAACCAACTGCCACCTTGTTAAAAAAAAACAGCTTTATTGAGATATAATTCATAAAACATACAATTTACCATTTACAGTGTATAATTCAACGTCTTTTAGTATAGAGTTGTACATTCCTCCACCATCAATTTTACATTTTTATTACCCCAAAAGGAAACCCCATACCTCTTAATTACTACCCACCAGCCTCCCAATCTTCCCAGCCCTAAGCAATCACCAATCTGTGATACTTTCTGTCTCTAGAGATCTGCATACGCTGGACATTTTATATAAATGAAATATTACAATATGTGGCCTTTTGTTTCTGGCTTCTTTCACTTGGCATAAAATGCTTTCAAGGTATTATCATGTTGCAGTATGCAATATACTTCATTCCTTTTTATGGCTGCATAATATTCAATTGCATTGGATATATAACATTTTGTTCATCCATTCATCAGTTGATGAATGGATGCTTTCTATGCTTTGAGTGGCTTCTACACTTTTAGGCTAATTTTCCAGAAGCTACGCTCTTGCCTCTGTCAGAGCTGCAGCTTGCCTTATTCTATGGAGAAGAGTGAGCACTGTGTGGGGAGCAAGTGCTCCACAGAGTTGACTTCACATTTACTATGTTGCCCAACCTCAGCCTCCTGGGCTCTGAGCAAGCACACTTCCGGTCTGCTCATGGGAAGGGCCTTTTTGGCCCCAACTTTGGCTTCTGTCTACCTGGTCATTGTTTCTGAAGCCCACCCTCCTGCTCTCATCTCTGTGTTCCTTTCCATTTCTGGAATGATTCTGCTTTGGGAGGTTGTTCTTTATGCTCAAATGTTGACAATTATATTCTTTCCCAAGACTTGACTCTTTTTTTGACCATGGACAACCCAGCCCATGGCCAGTTAGCTCATTACAACTGGTATCCCTAGCCTTCATGCTCAAAATCTAATGTTGGCCACCATCTTGGCCCAACCCTTGAACTTGGCCAAGACATTTCCATTCATCCAGCCCTTAGCTAGGACTCAAGACCTTGAATGTTAGGAAAAGTATTTGTTCTTTATCTAATAGGACTTTAAGGTAGTCATTGAAAGCCTTGGTTGGGAGAATCCAAGTAAGGAGAAAGTGTTGTCTTGCAAAACTCCCTTTGACACATTTACAAGTGATTGGGGAGAGGAGATGCAGTGATGAGCAGGCTAGTCAGGAAGCTGCTGCAGTGACCTATCAACCTCTGGACTGGGATGGGGGTAGGTGGAAGGGCCTGATAGAAAAAAATATGAAAGTTTGTATTAATAGCATTTGGGACATGATCAGTTTAGTTTGGGATGAGAAGAGGAAGCACAAGAGGAAATTGTTTCTAGCAGAATTGTTATCAGGACTAGCAAGTAAGGATCCATTGAACCCACTTTAGCTGGTTTGTTTGCTTTTTTCTT
This sequence comes from Piliocolobus tephrosceles, assembly GCF_002776525.5. Lineage (NCBI taxonomy): Eukaryota > Metazoa > Chordata > Mammalia > Primates > Cercopithecidae > Piliocolobus > Piliocolobus tephrosceles. Next base: position 127,794,151 of record NC_045438.1, read on the forward strand.
CAGAAGATGCATTTGGCTGCAGGCTTAGCTTCTGGGGCAGCAGGGCTTCTGGAGCTGCGTATCCGAGAGGCAGTTAGAGAGATGGTAAGGGAGTTGAAAGATGATCCTGCATGGAGATGGAGATTTGAAGGTGTTAGCTGGAACAGGGAGAAATAACAGAGAGGACAGGCAAGAGCAGGGACTGCAAAAGGACCCTTGGAGCAGGCACAGTGTAGAGTAGGGAGGGAAGAGAAGTCAGAGAGGGAGCTGCAGGGGACACAAGAACAGGAGAGTCTCACATAGGAAGGAGTGGGCAGCAACGACTGGCCACAGGCATTTTCCTTTGCAAGGTAAATAATTTGAATCATTTTGCTGGGTCCTTGTCATTTCTGAGTCCAGCCCTGGTTCTGTGATCATTAAGCGCCCTCTCTATTCTCCAGTTTTCTCCCTGGGGGTGCTGAGTTTGACTTTTGGAGCAAGATGCTTCTTCAATAGATTTTGACCTAAGTTATCTCTGATTTTTATCTGACTGTCACAATGAGTGAACTCCTCCATTCTCCAAACTTGACCATTTCTCAATTTTCAGAAGACTTGAAAAAACAAAACAAAACAGAAAACTAAAAAACCTGAAGACAGAATATCTTGTGTGGCTTGTTAGCCAAGCAGTGCTGTTAATATTTGGTTGCCTTGTGAATTTTTTTTTTTTGGTTTCTTGTTAAATGTTTTCTTTGAGCTTCCTGAGATATGCTAGTGAACACTCTCCAGGATTCCTGTGGATGTTTTGCTTCTTTTTATTCTTAGCTCTTTCTTGTATTTTCCTAGTTCCTATGTCAAAGCCTGAGGTATTTTATTATGAATTTCTTTTCTCTTCTCTCAGATTATAGGAATTAATTTTGTGTTATAATGTTAGTAACAGCTAACATTTGTACAATGCTTTACAATTTACAAAGCATGTTGTTTTCTTATTTTATCTTCACAGCAATTCTGTGAAGACTCTTAGGTTCCACTGTCATTATTTTATGAACAAGGCCTCTGAAGGTCAGTGAGCTTGGGAGACACAGCTCAGCTGGCAATAGAAGGAGCCGTGGTGACTAAAGATCTTTGACTCCTTTCTTTTTTGTAATAATGCTGTTTTTCCTCTAAAAAAGAAAACATATAATTATTTGAGAAAATTTGGAAAGTATAGGAAATAATACAGACAGAAATATGCATTACTGTTCATCCCACTGTCCAGTAACTGTGATTATCAGTGCTTTGTTGTATTTCTTTCCAGTCACATTTCTATGAATTAGTAAAGATTTTTATGGAATTAGAAATCAAGTACATCTTGATGTTGGACCCTAGTTTTTTTCTTTTTGAGACAGGGTCTTGCTCTGTCGCCCAGGCTAAAGTGCAGTGGTGCAATCTCAGCTCACTGCAACCTCTGCCTCCTGGTTTCAAGTGATTCTTTTGCCTCAGCCTCCTGAGTAGCTGGGATTACAGGTGCCTGCCACCACACCTTGCTAATTTTTATATTTTTAGTAGAGACGGGGTTTTGCCATGTTGGCCAGGCTGGTCTTGAACTCCTGACCTCAGGTGATCTGCCTGCCTTGGCCTCCCAAAGTGTTAGGATTACAGGTGTGAGCCACCATGCCTGGCCGAGACCCTGGTTTTTAAATGTAACATTATGTGGTGATGCCATACAACGATTTCAAAATCCATTCTAGCATATAGATATATTATAACTTATATAACCATTCCTCTCTTTCTTTTCTTTTTTATTCATACATAATTATACATATTTATGGGGTACATGTGATGTTTTGATACATGCATGTGATGTGTACTGATCAAATAAAGGTATTTAGGATATCTATCACCTCAAACATTTATTACTTCCTGTGTTCAAAACATTTCAAATCTTCCCTTTCAGCTATTTTGAAATATACAATACATTTTTTACTATAGTCACCTTACTGTGTCCACTAGGACTTATTCCTTCTATCTAAATGTAAGTTTATTCCTATCTAAATGTAGGTCTTATTCCTTCTATCTAAATGTAGGTTTATACCCATTAACCAACCTCTTTTCATTCCCCCCATCCATTTCCAGCTGCTGGTATCTATCATTCTACTCTTTGCTTCTATAAGGTCAACAAGTCCCTTCTTGCTGCACATATAAGTTGTTTCAATTACTGGCTTGTACAATAAGAATCCTGATTAATGATTTTATATTAACACCCATGTGAATCTCTATGTTTTACCATAAGAATAAGGATGGAATGACTGGGTTTAAGAGCACATTGTTCAACTTTATTCCACAGATGAACAACTACATTTTATTCCAGTGAGAACTTGAGTCTATCTTACCATACCCTTGCCTTACTGAATATTATATTTTAACTAATTGTTAATATTATGGATGAAAAACAAATGTTCATTGCTTTGTTTTACATTTCTTTGATTGCTTGTGAAATAGAACTTTTTCCTGGAAGCATTACCCTCAAGAAGTAGAATAAGACAAGGATGCCCACTCTCACCACTCCTATTCAACATAGTATTGGAAGTCCTAGCCAGAGCAATCTGGCAAGAGAAAACATAAAAGGCATCCAAATAGGAAAAGAGGAAGTTGAATTATTTCTCTTCACTGATGATATGTTTCTCTACCTAGAAAACCCTAAAGATTCTGCCAAAAGGCTCCTGGAACTGATAAAACAACTTCAGCAAAGTTTCAGGATACAAAATCAATGTACGAAAATCACCAGCATTTCTATACACCAATAACTTTAAAGCTGAGAGCCAAATCAAGAACCTAATCTCATTTACAATCACCACACACACACAAGATACCTAGGAATACATCTAACTAAGGAAATGAAACATTTCTACAATAAAAACTACAAAATACTTCTGAAAGAAATCATAGATGACACAAACAAATGGAAAAACATTCCGTACTCATGAATTAGAAGAATCAATATCTTTAAAAAGTCCATACTGCCAGAACAATCTTCAGATTCAATGCTATTCTGATCAAACTACCAATGTCATTTTCCACAGAATTAGAAAAAACTTCTAAAATCCATATGGAACCAAAAAAAAAAAAAAAAACAGCCCAAATATCCAAAGCAATCCTAAGCAAAAAGAACAGAGCCAGAGGCATCACATTACCTGACCTCAAACTATACTACAAGGCTACAGTGACCAAAACAGCATGGTACTGGTACAAAAACAGACACATAGACCAATGGAACAGAATAGAAAACCCAGAAATAAAGCTGCATACCTATAACCAACTGATCTTTGACAAAGTTAACAAAAATATCAGGCGCACTGATATTTTTGGCGCACTCCTAGCATGTCTTCAGAGGGACTGGCGCACTCCTAGCATGTCTTCAGAGGGAAGGCATTCAGGGTGAACAGAAGGAAGACACAGAGGCTGGGCTGAAGGAGGAGGAAGCTGGGAACCCTGCAAGGGGCTTCTGCACACGGGGACTCGTTTCTGCCCCTCAATGACTCCTGCATGAAGGGGTGAGTTCAACAGGCAAGGAGTAACCTGCTCTAACCTTGGGCCTCTGGAATTCCACCAGGAGGTGACCACTCAACTACCATGGACACTTGAATTGGCAGGAATTGCTGCTTAGAGAAGAGATGGGGAAGAATTCCAGGCAGTGTGGAGCCCAGAGGGTTTGGTGTAGGAGCATTTGTAGTGAAGCATGGCCAGGGATGCCCATCCTCCTAGGCTCAACTTGCTGCCATAAGAGACTGTAGCCCTAGGGGAACTGTTAGACCGGAACTGCAGGGTGGTCTCGCCCATGAGACAGGACTAGTCTGATCTGAGCGCCCCTTAGTCTTATGACCTCTCCTGGGGCCCCAGCCTGGCCACAACTGCTTGCAGTGCAGCCCTCAGGTACTGCCTTGGCCTGAATCATAGCTCCTGGGCTGGCAGGCTGTACCTGATCGGCAGAGTGCTCCAGCAGAGCCACCCGTGGACACACACTAACTCCACCCCTGCCCTTCCCCCACTGTAGACCTTGTGCAGGTGGACTTTGCCTTTCCTTCTCCACCAGAATATGTGGGTGCAGGCACCCTGACATGCCACTGCTGCTGACATGAGTGCACTGCCCTCCCACCACACTGCCATTGTTGTCAGAGTATTAGTAGGCATGAAGCCTGCCTGCCTTGCCTGCCAATGTCCCGCCCCAGCCGAAACAGTGGACCCATCCCCACCCTGAGTAGCCACTGCTGCCTTCATGTACATGCACAGAGGGTACACACAGTACTGCACCTATTAGCACCCTGCCTCCATGCTAACACCACCACTGGTGCTAATGCATGCACAGTTGCCCAGTGTCCAGTGGGGCCCACCCCAAGCTGTGCTGCCACCGCCGCTGCTGTGAACACTTGCACAGAGGGCAGCACCCCAGCACCCACTAACACCCTGCTGCAGCTGAGTGTGCACCCTGCTGTACTGCCACTGCACTGCTACTGACATGTGCAAATGAGGACAGAGCTCACTGCCAGCCACTGCCCTACGAAGTGCTTTGGCTGGCACCATCCACCAGAGTGTTGTGACCAGTGGTCCCGCAGCATCTTCGCCCCCCTCCAGTGCATCAGTTTCCTAACCTCGAGGAGTCAGGGAACAAAGCTGGGGCCCAATACCAGTCTCTCAGAGTTAGAGAATGTGGTCCAGGAGTCCTGAGCTGAGCCTTGGCTCCCTAAAATGTTTTAGAAATGAAGCCAGTTGACTGAATCCACCTTATGCCACAATCAAACCCCTAAGGTCATCAAATAGGATAAAAGGAAAAAACATCCAAAGGTCAGCAGCTTCAAAGACTGAAGGAACATCAGCCCACACAGATGAGAAAGAACTAACACAAGAACTCTGACAACTCAAAAACTCAGAGTGTCTTCTTTCCTCCAAACAACCACACTAGTTCTCCAGCAAGTGTTCTTAACTGGGCTGAGATGGCTGAAATGACAGAACTAGAATTCAGAATCTGGGTAGAAATGAAGATCATCGAGACTCAGGAGAATGTTGAAACCCAACCTAAGGCAGCTAAGAATCACAATAAAATGATACAGGAACTGACAGACAAAATAGCCAGTGTAGAAAATAACATAACTTCACGCCTGTAATCCCAGCACTTTGGGAGGCTGAGGCAGGCAGATCACAAGGTCAGGAGATCAAGACTTTCCTGGCTAACATGGTGAAACCCCATCTCTACTAAAAATACAAAAAAATTAGCCAGGCACGGTGGCAGGCACCTGTAGTCCCAGCTACTCAGGAGGCTGAGGCAGGAGGATGGCGTGAACCCAGGAGGCGGAGCTTGTAGCTAGCAAAGATTGCACCACTGTGCTCCAGCCTGGCTGACAGTGTGAGACTCTGTCTCAAAAAAAAAAAAAAAAAAAAAAAAA
>NC_045438.1:127799625-127829514 GCF_002776525.5 Piliocolobus tephrosceles
AAAAAAAAAAAAAAAAAAAAAAAAAAAAAAGAAAAAAGAAAGAAAGGAAAAGAAAATAAAATAACATAGCTGACCTGACAGGGCTGTTAATTATGAACATATTATAAGAATTTTATAATGCTATTGCAAGTATTAACAGTAGAATAGACCAGGCTAAGAAAAAAATCTCAGAGCTTGAAGACTGGCTTTCTGAAATGAGACAGTCAGATAAAAATAAAGAAAAGAGAATGAAAAGGAATGAATAAAACCTCTGAGAAATACGATATTATGTAGAGAGACTGAATCTGCGACTCATTGGCATCCCTGAAGGGGATGGGGAGAATGGAAGCAACTTGGAAAACATATTTCAGGATGTCATCCATGAGAATGTCCCCAACCTAGCTAGAGAGGCCAACATTAAACTTTAGGAAATGCAGAGAAGCCCTGCAAAAACTTCACAAAAAGATAATTCCCCAAGATACAGCCATCAGATTCTCCAGGGTTGAAATTAAAGAGAAAAATGTTAAAGGCAACTATAGAGAAAGGACAGGTCACCTACAAAGGGAAGCCCATCAGACTAACAGTGGACCTTTAAGCAGAAATCCTACAAGCCAGAAGAGATTGGGGGCCTATATTCAACATTCTTAAATAAAAGAAATTCCAATCAAGGATTTTATATCTGGCCAAACTAAGCTTCACAAGCGAAAGAGAAGTAAAGTCCTTTTTAGACAAGCAAATGTTGAGGCAATTCATTACCACCAGACCTGCCTTACAAGGAGTCCTGAAAGAAGCATTAAATATGGAAAGGAAAGACTATTACCAGCCACAACAAAAACACAAGTACACAGACCAGTGACACCATAAAGCTACCACACAAACAAGTTGACATAATTACCACCTAACAACATGATGACAGGACCAAATCCACACATATCAAAACTAACCTTGAATGCAAATGGGTTAAAAGACACAGAGTGGCAAGCTGGATGAAGAAGCAAGACCTAATAATGTGTTGTCTTCAAGAGACCCATCTCATATGCAATGACACCCATAGGCTCAAAATAAAGGGATAGAGAAAAATCTACCAAGAAAATGTAAGACTGAAAAAAGCAGGAGTTGTGATCCTAATTTTAGACAAAACAGACATTAAAACAACAAAAATTTAAAAAAAAGACAAAGAAGGGCATTACATAATGGTAAAGGGGTCAATTCAAAAAGAAGACTTAACTATTCTAAATATATATGCTGCACCTAACACAAGAGCACACAGATTCATAAAGCAAGTACGAAGAAACTTAGATTCACATACAATAATAGTGGGAAATTTCAATACGCTACTGACAGTATGAGACAGATCATTGAGGCAGAAAATTAACACAGATATTCAGGACCTGAATTCAACAGTGGACCAAATGGACCTGACAGACGTTTACAGAACTCTCTACCCCCAAATAACAGAATATACATTCTTCTCATAACCACATATCAGGTACTGTAAAATTGACCACACAGTTGGATATAGAACAATCCTCAGCAAATGCAAAAGAACCAAAATCATACCAACCACTCTCTCAGATCACAGAGCAATAAAAATATAATTTGACTAAGAAAATCACTCAAAACCATACAATTACATGGAAATTAAGCAACCTGATCCTGAGTGACTTTTGGTTAAATAATGAAATTAAGGCAGAAATAAAAAGTTCTTTGAAGCTAACAAGAACAAAGATACAACATACCAGAATCTCTTTGACACAGCTAAGGTAGTGTTAAGAGAGAAATTTATAGCGCTAAATGCCCACATCAAAAAGTTAGAAAGATCTCAAATTAACAACCTAACATCACAACTAAAAGAACTAGAAAAACAAGAGCAAAGCAACCCCAAAATTAGCAGAAGACAAGAAATAACCAAAATCGTAGATGAACTGAAAGAGATTGCGACACAAAAATCCATCCAAAAGATCAATTAATCCAGGAGTTAGTTTTTTTGAAAAAATTAATAAAAGAAATAGACTCCTAGCTAGACTGATAAAGAAAAGAGAGAAGATCCAAATAAACACAATTAGAAATGACAAAGGGGATATTATCACTGACCCCACAGAAATACAAAGAACCGTCAGAGATCACTATGAACACCTGTGTGCAAACAAACTGGAAAATCTAGAAGAGATGGATACATTCCTGGACACATACACCCTCCCAAGACTTAACCAGGAAGAAATTGAATCCCTGAATAGACCAATAACAAGCTCTCAAATGGAATCAGTTATAAATAGTCTACCAATAAAACAAAGTGCAGAACCAGAGGGATTCATAGTCAAATTCTACCAGATATACAAAGAAGAGTTAGTACCATTCTTACTGAGACTATTCCAAAACAATTGAGGAGGAGGAACTCCTCCCCAACTCATTCTATGAGGCCAGCATCATCCTGATACCAAAACCTGGCAGAGACACAACAATAACAAAAAGGGAAAAGTTCAGGCTAATATCCCTGATGAACATTGATGCAAAAATCCTTAACAAAATACTAACAAACCAAATCCAGCAGCACATCAAAAAGCTAATCCACCATGATCAAGCAGGTTTTATCCCTGGGATGCAAGGTTGGTTCAACATACACAAATCAATAAACATGATTCATCAAATAGACAGAACTAAAGACAAAAACCACATGATCACCTCAACAGACGCAGAAAAGGCTTTCAATAAAACTCAATATCCCTTCATGTTAAAAACTCTCAACAAACTAGGTATTGAAGGAATGTACCTCAAAATAATAAGAACCATGTATGACAAACCCACAGCCAACATTTACTGAATGGGCAAAAGCTGGAAGCATTTCCCTTGAGAAGCAGAAAAAGAAAAGTATGCTGCTCTCTCTCACTACTCCTATTCAACGTACTATTGGAAGTCCTGGCCAGAGCAATCAGGAAAGAGAAAGAAATAAAAAGCATCCAAATAGGAAGAGAGGAAGTAAAACTATCTCTGTTTGCAGATGACATGATGCTATATCTACAAAACCCCATAGTCTCAGCCCAAAGCTCCTTAAGCTGATAAACAACTCCAACGTAGTTTTAGGATGCAAAATCAATGTATTAATATAAAAATAATTAGCATTCCTATACACCAACAAAAACCAGGCCCTGAGCCAAATCAAGAATGCTATCCCATTAACAATTTCCACAAAAAGAAGAAAAGACCTAAAGAATAAATGCAGCTAACCAGGAAAGTAAAAGATCTTTACAATGAGAATTACAAAACACTGCTCAAAGAAATCAGAGATGACACAAACAAGTGGAAAAACATTCCATGCTTGTGGATGGAAAGAATCAATGTTGTAAAAATGGCCACACTGCCCAAAGAAATTTTTATAGATTCAATGCTATTTCTATCAAACTAGCAATGATACTCTTCACAGAACTAGAAAAAACTGTTTAAAAATTCATATGGAACCAAAATGAGCCTGAATAGCCAAAGCAATCCTGAGCAAAAAGGATAAAACTGGAGGCATCACATTACCTGATTCAAACTATACTACTGGGTTACAGTAACCAGAACAGAATGGTACTGGTAAAAAAACAGACACATAGACCAGTAGAGCAGAGTAGACAGCCTAGAAATAAGGCTGCGCACCTACAACCATCTGATCTTTGACAAAGCTGACAAAAACAAGCAAGGGGGAAAACCTATTCAATAAATGGTGCTGGGATAACTGACTAGCCATATGTAGAAGATTGAGACTAGACCCCTTCCTTACACCATATACAAAAATCAACTCAAGATGGATCAAATACTTAAATGTAAAATCCCAAACTAGAAAACCCCTAGAAGACAACCTAGGCAGTAGGACACGGGCCTATTGGACATAGGCATGTCCTACTGGACATAGGCACGGACCATGATTTCATGATGAAGACACCAAAAGCAATTGCAACAAAAGCAAAAATTGACAAATGGGATCTAATTAAACTAAACAGCTTCTGCACAGCAAAATAAACTAACAGAGTAAACAGAAAACCTACCGAATAGGAGAAAATATTTGCAAACTATGCATCTGACAAAGGCCTAATAATATCCAGCATTTATAAGGAACTTAAACAAATTTACAAGAAAAAAACAAACAACCCCATTAAAAAGTGGGCAAAGGACATGAACAGATACTTTCCAAAAGAAGACATACGTGTGCCCAACAAGCATATAAAAAAAAGCTCAACATCACTGATCATTAGAGGATTGCAAATCAAAACCACCATGAGATACCATTTCACACCAGTCACACTGTCTATTACTAAAACGTCAAAAAATAACTGATGCTGGCAAGGTTGCAGAGAAAAGGGGATGCTTATACACTGTTGGTGGGAGTGTAAATTAGTTCAACCATTGTGGAAAGCAGTGTGGCAATTCCTCAAAGAGCTAAAAACAGAACTGCCATTCAACCCAGCAATCTCATTACTGGGTATATACCCAAAAGAATGTAAATTATTCTACCATAAAGACACCTGCATGCATATGTTTGTCATAGCATTATTCATAATAGCAAGGACATGGAATCAACCTAAACGGTAGATTGGATAAAGAAAATGTGGTACATATACTCCATGGAATACTACAAAGCCATAAAAAATAATGAGACTATGCCCTTTGCAGGAACATGGATAGAACTGGAGGCCAGTATCCTTAGCAAACTAACTCAGGAACAGAAAACCAAATACCACATGTTCTCACGTGTAAGTGGGAGCTAAATGATGAGAGCACATGGACACAAAGAAGGCAACAACAGACACCAGGGCATACCTGAGAGTGGAGGATGAGAAGAAGGAGAGGAGCAGAAAAAATAACTGTTTTATATGAGGCATAATACCTGCATGACAAAATAATCCATACAACAAACCCCCATGATACAAATTTACCTATATAACAAACCTGCACATGTACCCTTGAATGTAAAATAAAAGTTAAAAATACTTAAAAAAACTGGGACCCTACTTATCACTGTGTATACAAATTAACTCAAGATGGATGAAAGACTTAAATCTGAGACCTCACCCTATAAAAACCCTAGAAAAAAATCTAGGAAATACCCTTTTGGGCATTGGCCTTGGCAAAGAATTTATGACTAAGTCCTCAAAGCAATTGCAACGAAAACAAATATTGACAAGTAGGACTTAATTAAACTAAAGAGCTTCTGCACGACAAAAGAAACTATCAACAGAGTAAACAGACAACCTGCAGAAAGGGAAAAAATATTTGCAAAGTATGCATCTGACAAAGGCCTATAAGGAACTTACATAAATCAACTAGTGAAAAACAACTTCATTATAAAGTGGGTAAAGGACATGAACAGACACTTTTCAAAAGAAGACATACAAGTGGCCAAGAAACATATAAAAAATGGTCCACATCACTAATCATCAGAGAAATACAAATAAGAACCACTATGAGACACCATCTCACATCAGTCAGAATGGCTATTACTAAAAAGTAAAGAAACAACAGATATTGGCAAGGTGGCAGAGAACAGGCAATGCTTTTACACTGTTGGTGGGAGTGTAAATTAGTTCAGGCACTGTGGAAATCTGTTAGGAGATTTCTCAAAGAACTAAAAATAGAACTATCATTTGATGCAGCAATATAATTACTGGGGATATACCCAAAGGAAAATAAATATTCTACCAAAAGGATACCTGCACTCGTATGTTCATCACAGCACTATTCACAATAGGAAAGGCATGGAATCAACTCAGGTGCTCATCAGCAGTGGATTGGATAAATAATGTGTGGTACATATGTGCCATGGAATACTATACAGCCATAAAAAATAAAGAGATTATGTCCTTTGCAGCAACATGGATGCAGCTGGATGCCATAATCCTAAGAGAGTTAATACAGAATCAGAAAATCAAATACTGTGTGTTCTCACTTACAAGTGGGAGCTAAACACTGGGTATACATGGCATAAAGATGGGAACAATAGATGCTGGAGACTACAAGAGAGGGATGGAAGGAGAGGGGCAAGGGTTGAAAAACTACCTATTGGGTACTATGCTCACTACCTGGATGATGAGTTCAATGGTACCCCAAACCTCAGCATCATGCAATATACCCTTGCAACAAACCTGCACTTGTACCCTCTGGATCTGAAATAAAAGTAGAAATAAAAAAATAGAACTTCTTCTTTTTGTTCCTCAAAGATGGACTGAGCTACACCAGTGTAATAGTAGTGAGTTCCTAGACACAGGGATATCCTAGTCTTAGCATCTTCTCAAGGACAGAAATAGATTATTCCAGTGCCATCATGGTTTCCTCTGTGTCCATGGACAAGGCTTCAAATGTTTTACAAAACAAAGGAAATGTTGGTTTATAAACATTCATCATGGGCATAGTCATCAACATTTCCTTTGGGTACCATTGTCCTAGATTGGGGATGGTAAACACATTTCATCCCATATGCCCGTTCCTATGTGTTGGTGGTGGCTGTCTAAAGGGCTAGTTGAGTAGTAGTATCTTGCTCTCTCTGGGCTCAGCAGAGAAGCACATTGTGAGCTTATTGGCTATTTGTGTATCTTTTTTGGAGAAAATGTATACAGTATTCAAGGTTTGTTTAATTTTCTTGATGATGTTCTTTGAAACACAAAAGTTTTTAGTTTTGTTAATGTCCAATTTATATGTCTTTTTCTTTGATCGCTTTTGGTGCCATATCTAAGAAACCATTGCCTAATCCAAGGTCGTGGATTTATACATGCATTATCTTTTAAAGTTTAGAAGTTTTAGTGCTTACATTTAGATATTTCATCCATTTGAGCTTTTTTTTTTTTTTTAATACTATGAGTGCAGCGGTCAGGGAAGACTTTATCCAGGTGATGGGGCTAGAGCTGGACCCTGAAAACAGGGTGGATTTTTATTTACTATTATTATTATTATTTGAGATGGAGTCTCACTCTGTTGCCCAGGCTAGAGTGCAGTGGCGCGATCTCGGCTCGCTGAACCTCCCCCTCCCGGGTTCAAGCAAGTCTCCTGCCTCAGCCTCCTGAGTAGCGGGGATTACAGGAACCCACCACCATGTCCAGCTAATTTTTGTATTTTTAGCAGAGACGGGGTTTCACCATGTTGGTCAGGTTGGTCTCAAACCCCTGACCTCGTGATCCACCCGCCTCGGCCTCCCAAACTGCTGGGTTTACAGGTGTGAGTCACTGTGCCTGGCCATTTGAGCTATTTTTTTATATGGTGTGTGATAGGGCTCTGAATTCATATTTTGCATGTGGATATATTCCATTATCTAACACTATTTGACAAAAAGGCTATTATTTCCCCCATTGAATTGTCTTAGCACCCTTGTGGAGAATCAGTTGACCATAAATATAAGAGTTTGTTTCTGGACCCTCAATTCTATTCCATTGATCTATATGTCAGATATGGATGACTTTTAAGTTTTCTCCCAAATTCTTGGATTCTTGAATTTTCTACATAGATTCCTAGTAGGTCACGTTAGATAGTTTTTTTCTTTAATATGTCTACAAGGTAGAATCTACCAACACCTTGATAAAGTTTGTGATAGGCAAATTGATGCTAACTTGATAAAACTTTGGAATGCTTCTGCCTGCAACTAACTGAGCTCTTGACTAAAATTGGCTTAAGAAATATGGAAGCTTAATTGTTCCTTGTCACAGAAAATCTAGACACCGGTGTTTCCATACCCCATTCCCACTGGTTTGGATTTGGTTTATTTAACAGCTCAGGGCTCCAGTCAGTATCTCTGCAATTCTTGTGACCCTTTCCTCATGTTGCAAGATCATTGCCACAGGTTCAAACATCAAGGCCTCACATAATAGCACCCAAGGAAGGAACAATGGGGGATGGTCTCACAGATTTCTCTCTTCTATTAAGAAGAAAACTCTTCTAATGGGCTAGTGTCCCACCTCCTGTGGCCAGGATTTAGTGACATAGTTACCCGTAACCACAGAAATGTTGGAAAAGTGCCCACTCTTAACTCTTAGAAATTAGACAAGGGGGGGGAAGGGAGAGAATGGATGGAGAAGACAACTACTGTCTACTCCCTGGCTTGGTAGAGTTGAAGGGGTGGGTGTCTATGTCGGGTGCCAGGGATAGGTGAGATTCTACAGGGTTGAGAGCTGGAGCCAGTGGCTCTGCCCTGAGCCAATAATCTGAGTCAACATTTGAGATGGAAAGGGCTGGAGATGTATGGGAAAGACGTTGTTCTAAGCCACAAACCATGCAGGAAAACTTAGAAAGAACACCAAATCCTTCAGCCCAGAGGCAGGGGGTGAACTGGTGGAACATAATCAAGAGATCCAAGCCTGACAGCCAAGAGTAAAAACCAGTAAAGCTCAACTAGAGCAATTCCTTAGCACCTCAACTGCCGCAGAGGCTGGTTTTCATGAGCTGACAGGCACAGGGCATATGTAGATGGCCCTGGGTTAAAGACCCAGGATTTAGGCATATCGTTTGTGCTTGGTGTTATGTCAGACAACAAAACGATATCTAGGGCTATATCCTGCCTTCAAGGACTTTCGATCTTATCATTTATCCGGAGAACATGACTGACACCTGTGAAACAGAGCAAACATTCCTGTGTCAGACTGGTTCTCAGTGCAACATGAGTTCATACCCTACCTCAATGTTCTAGGTCAGGGGAAGCTAAACTCCTGCAGGAGTGACTCTTAGCACCAGGGGTAATGCCCATGATTATCATAATCATATTCACCATATTCATCATGGGCATAGTCACTGACATTTATTGAGTACTTATATGTGGTAGACACAATTCTAGTTTCTTTTTTTTCCTGTGCTTATTAAAGCTTCCAACAACTCAATGGAGCACATACTTTTATTTTCATCCCTGTTTTATATGTGAGAAAAAAGTTACTGAGAGGTTAATTAGCTTTCTCAAGGTCTTGTACAGCAAGGAAATGGTGGGTCAGGCATTAAAACTCAAGCATTTGGATGCTTTAGCTAAGGGCAGTGCAGCACTGCTTCCCACCTATCAACCCTTTGCTGCGGAGGAGATTCCTGTATCTGCCGGAAAAGGTGGGGTGCACTGATGCTAGAGGGGTGTGCTGATCCTGTGCTGGGTGGTCCTGCCCTCTCCGTGCCTCAGTTTTCACATGTATGAAATGAGATGGTCCCCTGACATTCTCTAGACCCTGTGGCACAGAGGTTTGTGGACAGTCCTCTGGAAAGCAGGGCAGTCGTGGCTGGTGCTTGGTGGAAGTTTCAACTCCCTCTGGCCCTTAAATCGTAGCTTCACGGAATCCTCACAGACACAGTGACAATGAAGATCCAGTAAAACTCTGAAACATCTCAAATGCTGTTGACAGGAGCAAAGCAAAGAGGATTCCCTGTGGGAGGATCAGGAGAGGGGGAAGGAGGTGAAGGATTTGGAAACAATGTGTCTCTCATGATTCCTCTTCCTCAGGAAGAGGCAGGGAGTGTGAACAGGTCAGTTCATTAAAACTATTTACTGCATTGATTTCCCTTGCTTTGATGAGGAGGACTTCCAACAGGAGCTGCAAATTGCCTTGGGACCTGCAAATCCTGCTAGATCAGCCCTCGCATTCTCAGACCTGAGCAACCAGTGTGCTGACTACTCCCCCGATGAATAAATGTTTCTGAGTTTTAGTGTGAACAGGGAGAAGAGCCCAGGGCCGTGGGGTGATGCAATTGGGCCATGTGATGTTGGCCTTGGAAATCTTCACTGGGGAAGATACCAGCTTCCCAGTCTGTGGTCCCAAAAGCCTGCCCCCAGCAACATGCTTCTGTGGGTCAGACAGCTGGCTCCACCACTGAGCTTGAGGAAGTTACTTAACTTCTGTAGCCTCAGTTTCTTCATCTGTGAAATGGGAAAAATAGCAGTACTTATCTCCTGGAATTACTATGAAGGGTAAATGAGACTCTGTGTGAAGCACCTAAAACAGTGACTGGTTCATGGTAAAGTGCTATAGAAATGTTAGTTCTCTGATGTTTTCTGGCCAGACTGGAAGCTTCGTAAGTTCAGGGATCTTGACTACCAAGTATAACATCACGCCCACAGGGCCTAGATCTATAATAGAGCCTCAACATATATTTGCCATATGACTGTTGAATGAATGAGCGTGCTTTGCAAACTGATAAATACAAATAGGAGTCTGGCAGTATTATTATTTATTATAAGTTGTTGTTGACCTGTTTTCCTTGGGCTTCTCCTGTAGTTCAGAAGCTGAAGGGTACAGGAGACTTCAGGTCTGGTTCATTGGTCTGATGCTTCCTGGGCTCTTCAGGGTCCTGGGGCCTTGGGGTCTTTACGATCTCAGGGACCTAGCTACTAATAGGCACTAGTTAGGGACTTAAAGACACAGGTTAATTGAGAGGGAGGAGGCAGTGGCTCAGTATTAGAGACCTACTGCATGCCTTCAGCTAGAAAACTATTTAAACTGAAGCAAGCATCTGAAATTCAAAATCTTACAGGGGTCATAGAGGCAACATAACAAAATAGAGCTGGGGGATAGTATTTTTGCTGAACCTTGTTTGGACTGGGTTGTTTTGAAACTCATGCACTTAACCATATTGAACTCACGATTATCCTTCACTTGTATCAAGAATTCTACTCACATTCTCTTTCACTGCACTATCCTTGTGGTCCAGGCTCGCTTTTCCTAGTTCTGTAACAGACGTGAATGCAGAAAAATGTATTCCCACTGTTGGAAAAATAAGGGAACAGATGTCAGGGTAAGTGACACCTGATTCCCAGCCTCAGGTAGGGACACTGGCACGTTGGGGAGAGAGCATGGCTACCTCTCAGCTCAACCAATTGATGCCAGTCAATGACGTGCAGAGCTGTGGGACTGATGTTGCAGGCGCTTCCAATTTTTCAAGAGAAAGTAAAAATCTGGATCCTTAAGAAAACCTGTTAGTATTTACCCAACAACTTTAAAAAAACGGTTTTAAATACTCTGTGAGTTAAACAAAATAACAGTGCCCTCTTCAGCCTGCAGCCTCTAGTTTTTGATTCTGCCTGAAGGTGGGGAGATAGTTCAATTCAGATGAGGTAGTGCAGAGGACTCTGAGAGCAGCCGCTTCAAAGGGGAGTGCCAATGGAGTCTTCATTTGTAGGGCTGTTTTTCTTTTCCTTTCCTTCCCCTTCCCCTTCCCCTTCCCTTCCTTTCCTTTCCTCTTTTCTTTTCTTTTCTTTTCTTTTTTGAGACAGAGTCTCGCTCTGTCGCCCAGGCTGGAGTGCAGTTGCCGAATCTCGGCTCACTGCAAGCTCCGCCTCCCGGGTTTACGCCATTCTCCTGCCTCAGCCTCCCGAGTAGCTGGGACTACAGGCGCCCGCCACCTCGCCTGGCTAGTTTGTTGTATTTTTTTTTAGTAGAGAAGGGGTTTCACCGTGTTCACCAGGATGGTCTCAATCTTCTGACCTCGTGATCCGCCCGTCTTGGCCTCCCAATGTGCTGGGATTACAGGCTTGAGCCACCGCGCCCGGCCAGGGCTGTTTTTCTTAAGGCAGTTTAAAGGATGTTGTGTGCAGTGTCTCACAGGGAACTGAGGCTTAGAGAAACTAAGGGGCTACCTTAAGCTACTTACAAAGGACATTGCCAAGACTCAAACCCAGATCTTCTGACACCAAGCCAGGGAGGGACCTCTTGCTTACACAGAGTTCCTAGGTATTAACAAACCTAGTGTTGTTTGTGAGATGAGAGACTGGTGAAAGCATGGGTTTGGTCTGTCTGTCCCCTGCAGGATGTGTGATCTTGGACATGCCACTTTCCTCTGAGCCACGTTTCCCCACCTATATAATGGGAACAGCAATAAAACCTATTCCTTCCAGGGTGGTTTAAGAATTATACGAGACAATGTGAGAAAAAAGCTTAGCTGAGATCCTGACTCGAAGAAAATGTTCAAGCTTCCATCACCGTGTGGCTCCCAGTGCCTGAATGTTGTGTGCCGGTGGTATGTGGAGGTGGATCTTGCACACTGGGTGGGGTTGGGGGAACCCATCCATGCCTTCCCTTAACAAATATTTACTGGGGGCCTAATATGTGCTAGGCCCAGTCCCAGGTACTCGGGAGACAGTGGTGAGCAAATGGGGCTGATCTATGCCTGGTGAGACTTAAAATCCAGTAAGACAGGCAACCATTCATCAAATACCTCACGGAAAAGATACCACAACACAGAAAAGATTTCCTGATGATGTGTGACAACATTTGTGAAGGAAAACCTAGGGTGTTTATAGAAGAGGGATCGGAGAGGTCCTGATCCCTCTTTCTTGTATATATAAATAAATAGATATTCATATATGTGTATATATAAATAAATATATATAAATATATATTCATATATGTGTGTATATACATACACACACACACACATTCTGGGGTAAGATATATATTAAATTCTGGGGAAGTGACTCCTACATTGAGACCTGAAGAATGAGGATCAACAGGCTGGACACAGAAATAGGAGCCTCATTTTGTCCACATTGTTTGGGATGTCTTGAAGTCTCTAAGTGCTGTGCCAAGCAGGTAGCTGACTGAATAGGGAGCTCCGCAGAGAGGTGCTGAGCTGGAGATGGAAATGTGGGAGCCATGATCACACAGGTGGACCCTAACCTATGAGACTGGAGGAGTGAAGAGCTGGAAGGAAGAAGCTCAGACAAAAGAAAAAGAGACCTGGTCCCTCCTCCTGGAGGAGCTTGTCATGCAGTTGCAAAGTGAGGACCCATACTTGGAACATGACTAGAATCAGGCTGAAAATGGGCTCTTTCCCCGCATTTCTCCTACTCGCCAACTATTACCTAATCTGTAGGGTCCAGTTCTAATGCCTTTCACCCAGTCGCCCCATGAATAGAGCCTGCCTTTCTGGTAGTATGTAGTTTGTTCCTCCTCATCTGAGTGCACACATAGTGCATGCATTGTAACTACTCCTACTTCCAAGCAGGTCTTCTTGGTCCTCTTTGAAAATTCAGAAGACAAAATGTCATGAATGTAATGAAAAGGATCTTTCTCTGGTGGGTGAAAATCTTAGAGTGACATTAGATGAAATTTCCACCATTCTGGAAAACCCATCCTCATGGTCTAGGCCTGGAGGTTTGGAGGGTCACAGGTGAGAAAATGTTACAGCTAGAATCTAGAGAATTTCTGGATAAAAGCAACCTCTCTTTTTATTCTTGAAGAGACTGATTGAGGCTCAGAAGTTTTAGGAGGCTTTCCCAAAGATATACGACTGCATCAGGGAACAGCATACCCTGGATATTTTGCTGAAAAAGAAAAGCCCCAGAATTTTCTTATGATTGGCCTGGTTCTTTCAAAGTAAACTAGGTGGGAGAAGTTACTAATAAAGAATTCTGGTTAGCTGGCAAGCAATTATTAATGTGCCAATGTTCCTCAGCTGATCGTGAGTGTGAATTCACTTTGTTTGATCACATAAGTTCCTTGAGGCCCTTCACATGCACCTTATTCTCTCATAGTGCCTCAAGACTTGCCGGCACATAGTAGGCACTCAGTAAAGAACTGCTGAATTAAACTGCTTGCACCCACATGCACATCTCATCCTCCAAATTCTTCCCTAATGGACCGTGGTGACATGCTTTAATTAAAAGACCGCTATTAAAAATGGAGCCCTGATGAGTAAACATGGTAATATGTGATGGAGGGAATGATTCACTAGCTTCCAGCCACCAAAGTTTAATTAATCCACTGTAATACCATTTAATGTTATTGGATACTCACCATAGGGGAGAAGCTGGGCCTCTGCAGGGAATGTAAAGAAAGATAAGGACACTCAGCTTTCTAGGATTCTCATTGGCTGAAGCCCAGAGAGGACCATTTCTCCTTCAACTGCTTCCTTGGTCTAATAGCTACATATTGGGTACTTTGGGTTCAATATTTGCTATTTCTGCAAAGTCTGGCCTTGAATGCACCATTGGCACCACACTCTACTTATAGAACCTGCTTTATTTTCTTCTTTCTTCATCCGCTAGTCTGTCATTATTCCCATCCATCCATCTGTTATATCCACCCATCTACGCATCCAGTCAGTTTGGAGTACCTTTCTTTTGTGCCAGGCACTGTTTAAAGATAAGGTCCTATATGATGTGGTCGTCCACTTCTTCAGCTACTACCATCTTCTTTTTCTCTCCACTGAGTGTCACATCAGCCTTCCTGTTATTCCCTAGGGTCTTTGCATTGATGTTCTCTTTGATTGAATGCCATTCCACCAGATTCTTGCATGGTTCACTCCTGTATTCCATTCAGGCTTTTGCTCAAATGTCCCCAGGAGTACTGCACTTCCGTTATGCTATCCCCTTTACACTGCTTTTTTTTTCTTTGAGCCACTTATCACTACTTGAAATTATAGTATTTATTTATGTGTTTATTGTCTAGCTCTACTTTTAAAATGCAAGTTCCTTGAAGACAAGGATTTTCTTTATCTTTGGTGCTATATTCCTAGCACCTTAAAGATAGTCCAGCACAGAGTAAGTGCTCAATAAATATTTGTTGAGTGACAGAATGATAATGGCCTTAATTTTGCCCTCGAACACTTTACGGTATATTTAGGGAGACAGAAATAATATTTAAGAAGATAAATAAAATAAGGTGGACAGATAAATGGTTTCTGACCGTCAGAGGACAAGATGATCACGTTTACTTGGCGGGGGGGATTTCTCGGAAGGCTGGGAGCACTTAGATAAGGGTGATGTAGTAGATGACATGCCTGCCCCACCCACATCCACCTGTACCACCTCCAGGTTCACCTGCATCTGCCATAGACAGTGACTGTGACCACTAGCGCTTCCCACTCACCTGCTCAGGGTTTTGGATCTCTGGGTTTTTCTGGTACTATGGGAGTTTGCTCAGCTTAGGTACAGGGTGACCCAGAGAGGTTGGAAATTAAAGTCCCCAGAGGTCAGTAAATAAATATTTCTGCTTCCCTGTCCAGCACTGGGACAACTCAGAGGCATATTCTCTGCAGTCGCTCCTGGGGGGATTGAGTCCAAGTGTCCAAAGCAGTAACCCCCTCATACATATGTCCTGTATTGGTTTTCCTCCCTTTCCCATCTCACTTCTCCACCTCCCTTGGTGTCTTAGGCTCACCTCTTACATAAAACACCAGCACCTACGATCTTGTCTCAGGGTCTGCCTTCAGGAAACCCAAACTAAGACAGTCAGTGTGGGGAGAGGCTACTCCAGATACCATGAAAAAAGTCAGTAACCTGTAGATTTCCCTGGGGTCCTGACTGTCCAGCAATCTGAGTCCCCGCACCTTGCTGGTGCCATTGACCACCTACTCAAATGAGAGGGGAGCCTTTGATTCCTGGTGGCCAGGGAGGCAGCAGAGTGCAGGGAAAGGGTGGGGGTCTGGGAGTCAAGAGTCCTGGGTTCTCTCTGGGCTCTGCTATTAACATGCTGTGCACCAGAGAGGCAAGTCCCCTCTCTGGTTCTTAGTCTTGTCACTGGCCCAGGGAGGTGTTTGCGCTGTCTCATCCCTAAGCTTCCATGTTGCTCTGAGATGCCACACCAGCTTCGTGGTTTGCTTTTCTTCACTTCTCTTCCCTCCCACTCCAATCATCTGTATTTGCCTGTTGGTCTATTCCTGCAAAGTCCGCATGCTGGGCCTGGTTTTGGAGGTCTGGCTGGTAAAATACCCGGTGTTAGTTTTCTCTAGTAAGGAAAATTGTTTTCTCTACGCCTGAGGTGTCATTATTGTTAATAATGATGACATCAATCTACCTCATCAGGACCTGTGAGTGCTTAATTAAGAAAAATGCTTTTGTCATTGTTAGTAAATATGAAGTGTGCCTACTCAATCAGAATGACACCTCCAGACGGGTGAGTCCATTCCCTTCCCCACACCCCAACTACTTATTTGCAAATGAGCCCTTCTTCAAATGACAGTGTTTATTTTTTATTGATGTTTCAGCACTTCGACAAATACATTTTTCCATGAAGAGAAACATAATTAACTTAAGTCATTTATATTAATCACAAGGGGGGAAAATCATGCAAAACAGGGGTAATTTTGTACTGAACAAGGCACGATATCTAATGAATATAGATGATGCTGATTTATGTGTTTATCCAGAAAGCGTCAGTGGGGGAAAAAAAAAAAGCCAACACCAAACCTCATCCCACTCCCACAAAAAACAACAACAAAAAAAGCCTTCAAGGTCTGTTTAATGAGGCTTCCTCATTTGGTGGCATCCTGCCCACAGATTGAAAAATAAAATGACTTTTCAAGTGTTTATGGAGCTTGAAAAGCCAGAGAAATTCCTTCCCAGCGTGAGTGTCCTCTGCATGAATTCAGGGAAATGGGAATTACTTATTTCTGCAAATTTAGGCTGATGAGGCCTGGTCTACACAGGTGGGCTGGCATGGACTCCTTCCCACTGAAGGTTCAGGAAGGATTCTGAGGTCTGTCATTGCAGGATGTGGTCAACAGAGTTCCAGCTACAATAGCTCAGATTCCCCAGCTGTGTCGACCGATGGAGGTGGATCCATTTGATGGAAAGGTTGGAACAATTCACCACTGTGAATGTGAGTGGTAACACTTCCTGTTCGTGTAGTTCTCTCTACCCCACACTTAGTAAACTAATTGGTCAGGGCTCACAGATCAAAGAAGAAAGACTCAGGCAAGTGGGAGGAGACAAGGAAGCACCCTAGGAACATCATGAAGTCACAGAATGTTCGAGCCAGAAGCCCATACCTGGCATGAAACTCACCTCCTCATTTTCCCACTGAGGAAGCTAAAAAACAGAGAATGGGAACAGTTGGCATTTGTTGAGCATTCACTATGCATCGGGCCCTGTTCTAAGTGTTTTTTGTGTTTTAATCCTCGCAATAATTTTATGACATAGGTACTATCATTATACCCATTTTATAGACGAGGAAACCAAGGCTCAGAGAAAGACAGGTACTTTTGCAAGGAAGGTCCCACGATAAGAGACTGGCTGAACTGAACCAGACCCCAGACTTTGGTCTTTCCAAATCCTTCATCCAGAGCAGGGGGAAGCTGGTCATTTGTGTGAATGAAACACCCGTGGGAGCTTTTATGCCAGACTTTGGAAACTTTTTAAGAGCTCGTACTGTCTCTTTTTGTTTTATGTGGTCTGTTCCCTTTGCTGCCACTAGCCATAAACATCCCTACAAAATCTCAGCAGACTGCAAGCTTGCCTCAGGGACGCAGAGGTGATGGTTTAATGAACTATGAGATGATACTCCAGGGGATCCGGGTTGGAATTATTGGGCAGAGGGAGTGAATATGTGTCGGCAGAGGAGCCGGTACCCAAGGGTCCCAGAAGAACCGAGAGAGGCCTGCTCTGGAGCTGGTCTGGGACCTCGCAGGGCCTTGCAATAGCAGCCCCTGCTCATTTTTTTCTGGTGGAAAAATTGAGACAGGGCATCCTGTTCCTGTCCACTCAGGTTAGTGGTGAGCCCTGCCTACCTGAATCCTTTGCCTGGTCACGATTTTTCCTCCATTCCAGGCTCTCAAATATTAAATAGTAGTCCTGAGGGGCAGTGAACTCTGGAGCCAGAGTGTCTGGATTCGATTCCTGCCTCTGCCACTCAATGTGTGACCTTGGAGGAGGCCTCCAACCTCTCTAGGCTCAGTTTCCTGTACCTCTACCACCGAATGGCTAAGGATTAAAGAGCTCGATGTATGCTAAGGACTTACAGCAGCAGAGCAGCATATGTTAGCATCAGCCGTCATCACTATTGTTACTGGAAACAACCCAAAGCCCATGAGCACTCACCTCCTCGTCGGTGACCGCATACAAGTCTTAAGCAAACACCAGATTTGGGCAGGTCTAGGGCAGTGGAGAGAGCAGGCAGGTGTCTGGTTCAGGGGCAGGCTGCAGCCACATCTGCCTGTATGCACACTGAGCCTCCTGCCCACGGACCAGGCTGCAATTTGTCTCTTGCCTGCTCCGCAGCTCCCTGCATATGCCAGGCTGAGAGCGGGCGCCAGTGCCAAGGCGCCATCTATCCTCCACTGCCTGGATGGTGGGGCTGGAGAGCGCATCTGTCACTGTCTCCGATGGCATGGATGACTGGCGTGTCATCTTTGACAAATGTCTGTGCTGGCAAGCTCTGTGCGGCCGTGGGTACTTACAGATGCTGAAAACTCAAACACAGAAGGGCTGCTCCATACACTGGCAAACACAGATGAGGACTAGGGCAGCAATGGATTGGAAGGCAAGGAAGAGGAGGCAGCAGAGTGCAGGACTTGGACTGGGAAGACCTGGGCTCTGCCTCTCACCATATCCTCTCTCTGCACCAGGATTTCATCGCCCATAAAGTGGCCCTAAATGTCTCTGCCCTGTCTTCAGTGATATCATAGGAATCAATCAAAAATTTTGTTATACTATTAGCAATGATAGCTACAAATCCTTGTCAAACACCTGCCTTGGGTCAGGCACTTATGCATACACACACTTGCTCACCAAATTCCCACAAGCCCATTTTACAGATGAGGAAACAGATTCAGAAAAGCAAGTTGTCTGGGGTCACATAGCAAGTGTCAGAGCCATCTTAGGACACATAGGACACACCTTAGGTAGGTGTGACCCCTGTAGGTCAGGGGTCAACAAGTTTTATCCATAAAGGGTCAGAAAGTTGATGTTTTATGCTTTGCAGGCCTATGCTCTCTTGCATCTACTCATTGCTGTCATTGTTGTTTGCAAGTTAGACAATAAATAAATGAGTGTGGGTGTATTTCAGTGCAATTTATTTACAAAAACAGTTGGTCAGCTAGATTTAGCTCTGAATCTCTCAGGGCATAGTTTGCTGAACCCTGGTCTAGGCTTCCAAATCAAAGGAGATGATTATGAGAAAGGACCATTTACACTTCTGACAGGCAGCATCTGGTATGGTTCACATCACAGACTTGGGAGCCAGCCTGCTCGTGTTCCACCTCCAGCTGGGTCACTTATTGGTTGTGCGATCCTGGGCAAGTGACCTAACAGCTCCATGCCTCAATTTACCCATCTGTAAAATGGGACAAATAGTACTGTTTAGAACACAGAGTTATTGTGAGGGTTAAATTATTGATCATGTAAAGAGCTTAGAGTAGTGCCTGACACTACTATCATGAGTGCTGGGTAGATGTCACCTATGATCACATGCCAGGGGATTTTATCTGCAACACCTGAGAGTCTGATGCTCATTTAGATGATGGGCTGGGTAAAAGCTCCTCGCTCAGCTCTCCTGGTCCCAGCTTTCTTCTCTCCTCCTGCCACCAACACAAAATTATTTGTCGGGGAAGTGCCTGCCTTATCATTTGTTCAGCATCTCAGTGGCAATCCTAACCCCCTAGGATGCCAGACATGGAAGAAACCTTAGGGCCTAGTCTGCTTCTTACAACCATAAGAACCCTGAGGCCCAGAGAGGGGAAGCAACCTACTCAAGGTGACACAGCCCTCGGGTGGCAATTTTACTTCTTCTGACTCCCTGGTGAATGTCCTTCCCAAGTCAGTAGACTTCTCTCAGATCAGTTCTCCTGGCTTAGTAAAATGTTAGTCATTTTCCTGCAGGTGACGGCATCCAGGCAGATGTGGCTCCCTACTGCTCGGGGCTGGCAAACACAGGTGTGAAGGACAGACACTGGGGCCGGCTGCTTTCTACCCACACACAGGCCTTGGACACCCCTCTGTCCATCCAGACACCTGAGCCTAGCTCATCCCCAGCCAGGTTCCTGTCTCCTCACTGGCTGCTGAAAAGCCTCCATCCTCTGGCCCTTCTGGTAATATTTCCTGGATAAAGCTGGGAGTAGACATTATGTAGTATATGTAAACACATCACCCTTGAGTCAGGAGGCACTTAAGTTTTCTAGGTATTGATGCCTACGTTATACATTAAGGAAACAAACACACAAATAAATAAACAGTCCAGGCAGCTGTCCTGGCAACTACTAGCTAGGTCCTGGTGGTTCCTATTGAACACCGACAGTTTCATACAATGTCGAGATCAGATGAGGTCTCTCTGTGACCATAATGGAACATGAGAAATACAGGATATTATGAAGCTGCAGAAGAATGAACATCCCTTTCTTCCAGCTAATACGAGTGACTCTATTTCTTTGCCATTGACAGCTCTAAACCAGCTTCAGACAGCACCAAATCTAGAACAACCCTTGCTTCCTAAGCCTTCTCCGAAATCCCTCAGCACCAGCACAAACGCTGTGACAAGCCCATCCTCACTCCCTCTTACTGAGCTGTTCCATGATTCCTCAGGGTGCATGCTCTTCCTTGTTGCATGGGAGGGAGACTAACTCTGTTTTGACTATGATGGTGATCCTGGTCTTTGGGCACTGGACTTTATCACCATATTTATCGGGATTGAACATGGATGGATGAGGTGGAGGAGAAGTGTCAAATGGTGAGGTAGTTGGGTGGAGAATCATAAAAAGCTGATCTCTAATATCCTCTAGGGAATCAGATGCTTTAAATATATTAAGTAGCTCTGATTAAGTGGATCTTGCCATGAACATTATTTCATTCTATTCTCTTAATAACTTTGATGGAGCATTAACATTCCCCCTTTATATACAAAAAAACTGTGGTTCTACAAGCTTAAAGAACTTGCCTGGAGTTCTCAATCTAGTAAGTGGTGGATCCAGGAGCCAGAGGTCTTCTGATACCAACTCAGTGTTGATGCTTTGATATAAGGCTAATCTTCAGTCTACGTAGCAGGAGGACCCTATGCACCACCTGGTTCTCACTGTTGAGAGCACTGACGACCCTAAGATGAAATTCTAGGGTTGGCACCCTAGAATATGCCAACCACATGGTCAGAGTCAACAAAGGGGTTTTGGCAGCCATGGCCTCTCTGTTTTCAGAGCAGGCACCAGTCCCCAAGGCCAGGTTTTCAACCCTCTGGTCTGAAGCATGCAGTCCTTGCCATTGGTCTTATCACTTTGCCCAGGATCACACAACTGATAAATGACCCAGCTGGAGGTGGAACACAAGCAGGCTGGTTCTCAAGTCCATGATGTGAACTATATCAGGTACTGCCTGTCAGAAGTGTAAATAGCCCTTTCTCATAATCATCTCCTTTGATTTGGAAGCCTAGACCAGGGGTCAGCAAACTATGGCCTGAGAGGATCAGAGAGGAGCCCTACTGATTTGTTCCCTGTGACTTTGATCTTAGTTTTGAACACTTTCTTAACGCTCATTTCTATAGGGAGAATTCACAGAAGGGGACCATTTAACCTCATCAAAAAGTGTCTCCAATAAAGTGGTGGGGCTGAGCTTCACATTCCATGCCAGGCGTTTTGCAAGATGTGTTTCATAGGTGTGGGAGCTGACTAGAGTTGAATAATTTTTAGCAGGACAACTGTCACTTGGGGGCAGCTGACAGTTTGAGGACTTTGGAAGTTGAAAAGGGTTCATTTGGGAACTGTCTTCCCTTATTTTAGGAAAACTGCCAGTCTGAATCCTTAGGTGGAGAACTGTAGACCAAGTACCTAAACGTTGTTCTTGGAGAAAATGTTGAAGTCAGCCCAAGTCTGACTACCCATTCTTTCAATAGACAGAGAGTGCATCAGTCTATACACTCTCTATAGCCATGGAAATGTTGGTGTATTTCATCAGTCTGTGCCTTCAAAGAATTAGAAAATGTCTTTTCTCAATAACACAGACCTTTGGAGTCCCTGACAAAGTGTGATTTCAGGCTGAGTCAACCACGCTGTGGAACATGTATCTAGTAGTGATTGTGGTGGCTTTGTCTGGGCTTGGATTTCAGCCCAGCTTTGTGGGTCCAGGTGTGGGGCTCTTGTGTGGAAGAGGGGACATCACATGAAAGCCATTATCCTCAGGTAAAAGAGCCTGCCTTGGGATGGGGGAAGGGAAGACTTCCTCCGTCAGTGGGTCTGCAGGTTCTGTTGGGTTCTGGACTCAGGGGATGGAGGGATCTAAGGATTCTGATGTGAGAACGCTCAGCTGGCCCACCACAGGGTGCCTGCCGAGGAAGGGCAGAAAACCTGAGGTAAGGGCAGGGGGCCTCTGAGTCCCAGAGTAGCCATGCCCAGAGGTAGCAGAAGTCACTTCTCTGTGTTGTCCTTGTTATCTCACAGGTGTTCAATGAAGCTTTGCTGAACACTCATACTCTGGTTGCTTCTACTGGATAATTAATACTGTATCCTCCATTGCCCCATGGAACCCTGGCCTTCTTCAGCTGTTCTCTAGGGTACACTGCTGCTCCTAGTCTGGAATGATCCCATACGTGTGACTGTCCCTTCCCTTTCTTCAGGTGTCACTTTTAGTAACACTTTCCCTGACCACCCTCTCTAAATTTCTAACTTCCTATATCCTGCTATATTTTTTTCTACTTAGCATACATCCCTAACATAATATATATTTTCCTTATGCATTTTGTTTATTACCTGCCTTTCTCATTAGAGTATAAGCCTCATGAAGGCAGGGGATTTTTGTCTGTTTTGGTCATGGTTGTTTTTGTCCTTGGGGTTTAAAACCCAGTTGGATGCGTAGTAGGAACTCAATATATATTTGTTGAAGGAATAAACAAATTTCTTCCATTTCTATTTAATTTAGAGTTTTTATTTCATCAAACACTCATTATTTATTGATATGACCACGTGTTTTTCCCCTTGAATTTGTGATGTGATGAATTACATTAATTGGTTTCTTGTTATAAATCTGTGTTACTAGGATAAATCCAACTTGATCGTAATGACATTTTGCCAGATTTCATTTGCTGGTGCTTTATTTCAAATTTTTACATTTACATTCATAGGAACAATTGCTTTACAGTTGCATTTTATTAAATGATCTATATCAGGTTTCTGTGACTAAGGCAACGTGGTTTCATAAAGTGAATTGCAGTGCTTCATCTTTTTCTATGATCTGGAAGAGTTTAATTAACACTGGAATTATTTGTTCTTTAAAAGTTACATAGAACTCAGCTGTGAAACCATCTGTTCCTGGTGCCTTTTATAATGGTAGATCTTTAATCACCTTTCTAGTATCTCCTGCTGTAATTGGCCTTCTTGTTTTCTGCTTCTCCTTGGGTCAATTTAGGTGATTTATATTTTGCTAGGTAAATATCTATTTCTTCTAGATTTTTCATTTTGCTGCCACAGAGTTGATGTAGAATTCCCTTGGGATCTTTCAATCTCAAGTGCATCTATGGTTATGTCTCCTTTCTGACTCCCGATTCTGCTTGATTTTGTTCTCTTTTTTCCCCCTTTAATCAGGCTCATGACAAATTTGCCTAATCTTAGCACTTTGAAGAAATAGAGCTGTGCCCACACTTGGAACCGTCTGGTTCATGGAGAGAGAGGAGCCTGTAAGAGCCTGGCATTAACCAGCTCAAGAAGGCAGCGCAGCAGGAGCATGGTGGTGCAAGGAAGGGAGGGGCTTTGGCTCTGGGGTCTACTACTTTCTGGCTTGTGACCTTGGCAAAACATTTTGCTTCTTTGCACTTTAGTTTCCTTATCTGTTTTTTTTTATTTTTAATTTTTTCATTCCTCTTAGCCCATATGTAAAGTTTCGTTATCTGTGAAAGGGGGATGATAGTAGAAGCACCCACCTCACATGGGTAGAGAGGTAGATGGGTGTTTATGTACAAAGAGCTTGGCACAATACTTGGCAGAGAATAAACGCACAATAAATATCAGCATCTTTATGAAGGGAACACAGGGGAGGGAACAAGAGGCCACAAGGATTCCTGAAATCACCGGGAATCCTGTAAGAATAGGCTTTGAACTCCTATCCTGTAGATATCTGAGAGGAGATGTGGTTCTGACACTAAGGGGAATGTGACTTTCTTCTGTGGTCCTAAGCTAGTTAGATCTGAGGTCCTAGCAGTGATACATATATTCTCTTACAGAATCTTCCGCAGAACCCCACAAGGAAGGTTTTAGGTGGAAGCTATGAGACTGCCAATATTCAACAATTTTTAACCTACAAAGATAATTTCATGTGGTTTACCCTCATGTTGTCATTATCATTTCCACTTTCAGATGACAGGCTCAGAGGGGTTAAGCAGCTATTTGAAGGTCACACAGCTTGTTTGTGGAGAGTGCTTTGGTCAAACCAGGACTATATAATTCCAAAGCCTGTGTGAGAGTTCCCTGCGTGGTCAGAAAAACAAAAAACCACAACAGCCATTGCATATTCAACTTGAATGAGGTAGCCTGTACTGATGGCTGAGAAGCAGTAGCTGCCTGAGCATAGAGGAGGAGGCTGAATGGGGTTGGTGGGGGCAGAGTTCCACTGAAGAGAGATCTTAGGGTCGGTCAAAAGACCCAGTCCTTAATGCTCTGGTCTATCAGTGGCAGCCACTGTCATTCTGCCATTCTAACATTCTATTCATGGAATGATTTCAGCAAGTATCCCACTACAGGGCAGATACTTAAGGTATTCATTGGCAGGACTCAGGAGCTCTTGAAAGACACAGATTCCTTTCTCATGTATCTTGTAAACACCTTAACTGTTTCCTGATACATGGTCAATTGTAAAGGTTTTAGCTTGTTACATAAAGGACTGCTCATCCAGACAGAATTTTGGGGAGGGAGAGATGGGTGCTACTCACCAGGTTTTGCCCACAATGGACATGAAAAAATTAGCTCTAATAGTCACATAGAGTTGATCTCTCCAGGAATCTATGAGTCACAATTCTTAGGGTGGACCCTTTAACTTGGGATTTTATGAAGATGACAAAGGGGTTTGTTGATGAGAATGTCTGGAATTTCACGAGGATGCATCTAGGTATCTGGTACACATGCACATACAACAGACTGATGAGGACACAGAGAGTTGTGATTTTCATCTCCAGGCCTCCCATGCTAAGGAGTTAGGGATAATTATTAACCAGAAGGGCTAGGATGTTAGCACTGTGGTCTGGTCTGAAGCTCTGTGCTGGGGACATTAACTTCCAGGATCCTCCTTCCTGAGCTGCAGCCACTGCTTACCTATTTACTCAAACACTCACTAAGGGCCCAAAGATCTGGATATCTCAGTAGATTCCCAGGGGAGGGTTGCCTCTCTCCAATACATTGCAAAATTCTGACACTGATGGGGAATTGCCACAGCTCTGGTCTCCAACTGAAGAGCACCAAGGCTTCCTTCCTTCCGTGTGGACCAGTGAGACTTTGCTCTGGCATTTCTATCTCTGCTTACATGAATGGTAAGAGTCATCTCAGTCCTATTTACTGGGGTGAAGGTGGGTCTTAGAGTCCAGACCAAAAATAGAGTCCCTTTTTGTGGAGACCAGGCAGTTCCTGTGAAACCCACTATGGATGGTGTTGCATCCTTCTAATTCCCCATGACACTCTGGTTTCAGTACACACAGACAGTGTCCTACTGGAAACACCTGCTGCTCTCTGCTGGAAGGCTTTCTCTGGCTTAAGAAGATTGGTCAGCTTAATAAAGGGACAAACTGGAAATGCCTGGAAATTAAGGTTTGTGGGAAGAACACTCAACAACAAGAGAGTTAGTGAATAAGAACCTTTCCTTGCCACTTGGTGGCACAACCCTGAGATACATTCTGCACAGCCTCCTAGAGTGGAATTGAGCCTAATTGCTCACAGAGGTAATCAGTTCACTAATACATTCATTCCCTGTCTTGCTTCCTCATTCTCCTACTGGTGCTTCCTGGGTTCACTTTCTAAATAACAACTTGCAACCAAATCCTTGTCTCAGGATCTGCTTCTGGAAAAACCCAAATAAGACATCCCTTAAATATCCCTCCCTCTCCACCCTTCCTTCCCTCTCCAGTTGTTCGTTGATTGGGTGATGCTCCATAAATAGCCAGCAGACAGCTTCCTGTCTCTTGGCTAGTCTGTTTCCTGCAGCTTAGGGCTTTGGGGTTTGCGAATCTAGAGAATTTTAGTCAAACTTGCTTATTCTGCTACTTGAGCAAGGCTTAAGCAAAGCCATATTACTCACTGCTCAGTGAGTTTCCCAGTGAGCTCCCAGGAGGTCTTCAAGGATGGATGAATGTGGCAGGGGCGGGAGCAGGGAATTTACCTTCACTTGTATCTGGAAACAGTGAGGCTTTGTGTTGAATGCCAGTGCTCTACTGTGTGAGCTCCTCTGTTGCTGTGGTCTCTTGGTGCAGGGTTGTCTCAAAGACTGCATGGAGCTTCTTCATTGCCAGCCCAGCCGTCAAGTGCTGAACATTCCAGAGCTGGTGAGATTGCTCTGGAACTTCTGTCACTCCTCAGTCAGAAGCAGTGTGATCTATGAATCTTCAAGTTCAAGATCTAGCTCTGCCTGCCTGTGACCTGGTCCCTGAGGTCTGGACTTGTGTCCACTGCCTCCTGTCTACCTTCACTAGATGCTGAATGGCATCTTGAATAAGATGCTCAAACAGAGACCCATTCTCCTGTGGTCTCCTCCAACATGGCTAATGGGCAATGTCTTCTTTTTGGCAGCCCGGGACAAAAACCTTGGGGTCATTTTGACTCTGTTCTTCTCACATCTTGCATCTGGTCATTTAGTCATTACTGTTGCCTTTACCTCTATAATATGGCCAGACTCTGTGTTATTGCCTCTTCCCTCCTCCACTACTGCCTCCTTTGTTCAAGCAACCATTATTTGTTGCCTGGATCTCCTGCATGGACTCTTTGATTTCACTCTGCCAACTGTCTGTCTATCCACAGCACAGCAGCCAACTAAATCCTGTCAGAGCAGGTCCCTTCTCTGCTCAGAGCCCACATGGACTCCCATCCCACTAGAGTCAAGGCCAAGTCTCTAGGAAAGAACCTCTCCCTCATACCTCTCTGCACATCTCTGACTTAATCTACAACTCATCTCCTGGCTACCTCCCCTCCAGCTACACCATCATCTTTGCTTTTCTTCCGGCGCCCCAGCATGCCTTGTCTTAGGGACTCTGCACTCACTGTCCCGTTTGCCTAGAATATACTTCCCCCAGAAGAAGCTTTACCTCCTTGTGATCTTCACTCTAGTGTGACCCTACTTAAAGCTGCCTTTGCCTCCAAAGCACTGTCTATCCCCTTGTCCGATTTACTTTTCTCTCCAGTACCCATTGTCATCTGGCATTCCATATACTTTGCTTGGTTATCTTGGTCATAACTATCTAGAAGGTTTGGCAAGTGGTAGGTGTTTGACCTGTGTTTGCTGAGAGTGAATGGATAAAGGCATGCGTAATTAAACTGTGATCTTGAATAAGTCATTCTCTTTCTGTGGACCTCAGGATCAGGCATAAGCCACTTGAGGCGATTTTAAGGTCCTGTTCCTTCTCTTGCTCTCTGGTTACAACAAGAGTCTCACTCTAAGAAAACCAAAGATTTCCCCAGCATTTGTCAGCCACGTCAGGAATGAGTTTCTGGTTTTCTCATCTGAGGAATGATTTAATGGGATAGAAAAACTGGACAGGGTCAGAGGTATATTTATCCTGCTCATCTGTAGAAATGGATAGAGTCAGGGACCCCCGAATCCACCACTGAGGGCATCTGAGGTCTGTGCTTACGGGCCCCTTTATCTAACTTGCTCTAATTTTGAGTGCCTATGACAGTTTTCTCTGTTCTCCAGACTGGGGTGTGTGTGTGTGTGTGTGTGTGTGTGTGTGTGTGTGTGTGTGTCTAAAAGTACTCAACAGCCTAATGAATAAGGACTCAGCAATATGAGCCAATGTAACAATGGCAACAAGAACGTACAACTCCAACTCTCCAGGCTGCACCGAGAACCTCAGTCCCAGACATTTTTGGCATCCCGACCACTCCCCCAACAGCTGAGGGTCTGCACCAACCACCTGCCATCACAGCATATGGCTCCTTCTCTCTGGGAGTGGGGCTTGCCCCTCTCTCCACAGCTCTGACTCCAGGGCAGCAGCGCTAGCCTGAGCCCATACCAAGCCTGGGGCCCTACCCTCCCATGTGTGCCCAGGGGCCCAAGTGGAGGCTTCCCTGCCAGTCAAGGTACATGGTTCTTCCAGGGCTGGGCTGGGGGCCAAGCAGTTGTTGTGGAACAGTCTGTGTCTTCCCATCGTGGTTGGCATGTCCAGGGTCAGGGTGAGGCTGGCGACCTCCCCCTTTGCTGTGGCTGGGTTGGCAGTGCTCCATCCTGCTAAGCTGGATAACTGCAAAACCCTCACTGGCCACCCACCTCTAATCCTTCCTCCTTGTGGAAGTGAGAGGAACATTTTCAAAGAATAAATTCTATAATGCCACTGTCCTGCTCAAAAGTGCTCAGCTGCTCCCCATCGCTCTTAAGACAAAGTCCAATCTCAATAGCATTGGCTCAGCATACAAGGCCTTTCATGAGCTGGCTCCTGGCTACTTATCAGTCCTGCCAGGCCATCCTCCTGTCCACACTGAGTGGCACCAGACCTCTGTTGTCTGTGCATTCATGAGGTTCCATCAGCCTAGTCCAGCATGATTCACACTACACTGCAATCACATGCTTCCTCCTCTGGACCATGCACTCCTCAAAGGCAGGAGCTGGGTGAAATCTTTTAAAATCATTGACACTTGGCACAGGGCCTTGCTCATGGTACAGCTCAGTGTATGTGTGTGTTTGCACACATGTCTGTGCATATTCAGGAAATGAATGGACGAAGCCCAGCCTCAGAAGGTCCAGGATATCAACCTGCCTTCCCTCTCTCCATTTTTGACCTCCTGTAGGTGGAAGTGGCCAAGGAGGACCCTTTGATCCCCTCTTCACCTTTCACTCTGAGGTTCACTGGCTGCCTGCTACTTATCTCTCGTACCTGGCCACTACAATTTCACTGGCTTGTCTTTTTCTCCTTACTCTCCCATCCTTACGTAGCTGGTGTCTCCCTTCCCCTGCCATGCCCATCCATCCATGGGACCAAATGGCCTCTTTTCTACATAGATCTGTAGCAGACACAGGTGGTGGTCTGTCACCAACTGACTATGTGGCCTGGGCAAGTCACTTAACCTCTTTGAGTAGCAGCCTCAGGGAGCCCATCCAAGGCCCTCAGATTGGGCATTGCACGGTGCTACAGACTATGTAGTCTACTGAATGACGCTCCTGGGTCAAGCAGTGTAGTGAGCCAGCTCATGTACTTCTGATCAAAGTGGACGTGCTACCGTGTGGGATGACAGATTTGGTGATAACACAGTGCCTAGAAACAGAGCACATGATAAGTGCTTGGTTAAGTGGTAGTCTTTAAAGTGGTTTTGTTATCATTATTATTACCATTATTAGCGTTACCTGATGAATGCTAGCCTCCCTTTCTTCTGACCCACACGGTATGACTGTAGCTTCCCTCCGGGGTGGTGGGAAGTCGAGGATGTTAGTCTTGCATGCCATTTCTCGAGCTGGGTGGTCATATCAGCGTGGATTGCTTTGTCACATGGAAGATATCACTATTGCCTGCCACCGATGGGACAACCATGGCTGTACTTCATTTCCTGTTACTGCTTTGTTTGAAATGAAACACATGCTCATAAATGCACACTCAGAGAAGAACCATCTGTCTTTAATCAAGCTCTTCAGTGACAAATTGTAACATACAGGATTGGCAGAGGGGCTGGACAATGGGGACTGTGCCCTCTAATCCAGTAGACTGGTCCCCTTGGACCACGCACAAGAAAACCTTGGTGCCTATTCTTTTGAGATGGTCCATGATGAATATTCCTTAGGTTTTCAGAGTGTTCTATAAATATGCCCCCTTCTTCCCTCATGTAACCCCCCGCCCCAGTCTTGACCTCGCAGGTTTCAGGACTCTGTATCCCTCCAAGCAGAAGCTGTCTCTTCTGCTGACTTTGTACTTGTACAAACTTGAAGTAAGTGCCCTTTAAATTTTGCACCCTGGATGCCTCACTTGCCTCATCCTCATTGTGATCATGCTTCTGTCTTATAAGTTTTCACCATCCTGGCCTGGTCTGTGAATCAAAGCCATTCTCTCACTTGACATTTCTTAGGCAACAGCTGTTTTTTTCCCCAAAGAATTGGGGGAGAGCATTGAG